>NC_084557.2:31213191-31408191 GCF_033978685.3 Nerophis lumbriciformis | reverse complement strand
AAGTTGAAAAGCCAGCATGTGTGATGGTATGGGGGTGTATTAGTGCCCAAGACATGGGTAACTTACACATCTGTGAAGGCGCCATTAATGCTGAAAGGTACATACAGGTTTTGGAGCAACATATGTTGCCATCCAAGCAACGTTACCATGGACGCCCCTGCTTATTTCAGCAAGACAATGCCAAGCCACGTGTTACATCAACGTGGCTTCATAGTAAAAGAGTGCGGGGTACTAGACTGGCCTGCCTGTAGTCCAGACCTGTCTCCCATTGAAAATATGTGGCGCATTATGAAGCCTAAAATACCGCAACGGAGACCCCCGGACTGTTGGAACAACTTAAGCTGTACATCAAGCAAGAATGGGAAAGAAATCCACCTGAGAAGCTTAAAAAATGTGTCTCCTCAGTTCCCAAACGTTTAATGAGTGTTGTTAAAAGGAAAAGCCATGTAACACAGTGGTGAACATGCCCTTTCCCAACTACTTTGGCTTGGCAACTATGTGTTGCAGCCATGAAATTCTAAGTTAATGAGTATTTGCAAAAAAAAAAAAAGCTTATAAGTTTGAACATCAAATAGGTTGTCTTTGTAGTGCATTCAACTGAAAATCATTGTATTCCGTTTATATTTACATCTAACACAATTTCCCAACTCATATGGAAACGGGGTTTGTACATAGTCTAATTCAGGGGTGTCAAACGTACGACCCGTGGGCCGTATCAGGCCCGCAAACAGGTTTAATCTGGCCCGCAGCCCGCAAAATGAGTTTGCTAAACATAAAAATAAGCTGCATTTTTTTAATGAAAGAAACGGCTGTTCTAAATGTGTCCACTGGATGTCGCAATGGCAATTCAAGTGTAATCCACGTCACACATAACACTGATTAAAGATGATCTGTCAACTGACTTTAAGCGCCCTCTAGATTGGCTGCCGCTACTCCAATTAGCGCAGGTGCAAGCGATCAGTCGTGGCTGGCAGCAGGTGCCGACGCACAATACCTTCTTTCATTGTAAATTATCCACTCAACGGATAAATTAACGAAACGGTAAGATGCAAAGACTTAAGTCAACATGACCGTCATTTTTTTAATTAGAGTTCCATGCAACGCTTGCAACTGATTAAATGCACGATGCGCAGCCTGAACTCCCTTGTAAAAATGTGTGTTACTACATTTGTTGTTTGTTCCATTTTATTTTATGCTTAAATCTACTACGTTCACATTGGTTAAGTTCATAGTTATGCTACCTTGATTTCGGCTACGGTGTCATTTTAATGATTGTTTTGTTTATATTGTAATTGTAATATTGGAATGATGGATGTGTTGTGGTAGTTGCGTATGTCACCAATGCGACAGTTTGAGGAAACACTTAGTTGCGTTTCCAAATGTTTTTAATAGTGAACTGCCAACATGAGAATCCTAAACATATTGTGCTTAAAGTTGAATGACTTTGTAAAAACACTGAGACAAAGTCTAAGTTTATTGTGTTCTTCATGCTGTTTTTTTTTTTAAACCGCACCAATTTTTTCCTCAGAATGTTAAACTAACTTGAAGTGTTTTGTTAAGAAGAGTATTTGTAATATGCACATTTTCAGAATGTGTTTGTTCTATTTTTGACCAAAGTAAGACAAAGAAATCCATTTTGAAGTTGTCTTTATTTTGAAGTTATTATGCCATGATTTTACCAGTCCGGCCCGCGTGGGAATAGATTTTCCTCCATGCGGCCCTTGAGCTAAAATTAGTTTGACACCCCTGGTCTAATTGAATCAAGACGAATCCTGAATTTCCCTCTAAACTGCAGTAATTTAAAGCTGCTCTATCAATATATTTGTATCTTGCATGAACACATGATGCAAATCAGTTCATCTATCCATTCCTAATTCTGTCCTTTTTTTTTTTTTTTTTTTACTTCATTCTCAAAGCATTTTCTTTTTTTCTTATAAATTCATACCTCATATTTGTATCAGTGCTGTCAAATTAGATTTTGTTTAAAATCAGATTAATCATACTTTTTAAATTACTTTCTTGCAAAATTTAAATCATCTAAATAATATTTTGATGTACATGCCATTTTACGGTCAGAATGTCATACAGACATTTGTTTGTATGTTTTCCTAAATGAATGCCATTTCTTTACAGTTGTATCTAATGTGCAGTTAGTGTGTATTTTGAATTGGATGACGTGTGCATTGACCTGATCACTGACTGTATAACAATGCAGCTTTTCTGGTAACCAGTAAGGGAGCGCTTCAAATAAAATAGATGACTAATCCGAGCATAAACATGAAAAATACGAACATTTTTGCGATTAATCATGTGTTAACTCATTACATTTGACAGCCATAAGTAGTTTTCCCCCCCAAGCATGGCCCTTTTACTCCTTTGTAGGTCTGCAATATTAGTTCAAACTAAATCAGTTGGACTTCCGGGGTTTGACGTTGACGTGCAGAACTGAACGTACAACAACTTGCTTCCCTTCTCCAAAAGTTGTGTGTGTGAAAAAATTATCTTTGGTTTATGCATTTGGCAGCTCAACAAACGAAGAAGCAACAGGGGATGAAAAGCGACACAATAGTGTGTCATGTTTGTTACATTTAACGCACGCAGCAACACCGAGGACACAATTCCAGAAAGTTGTGTCTTGAGGATTTAAAAAAACAACAAACTAATATTAAATGTCTTCAGGTTTTGGCCAAGTATTGAAAAAGTAAAGGTTAGTGTGCAAAGTAATACTGACGAGAGAGAAAATGCAGAGTCTTCAACTCTTCTGACACGCAGGATGAAAACAAAAAGGACGTTGTCAATTTGTGCTTCTGTTTGGCTTCCTTTCAAGTCAGCTTCATTCAGTTTTTGTCTGCATTTGGGGGCTACAAGAAAAAGCCCAGCTGACTTTAGCGCGGAACAAACGTCTGTTGAAATCATAGGAGAGGATTTAGCAGGTTCGCTCATGCAGATTTTGTTTACTGTTTGGACAGTTCTGTTTTAAGAGGCTTCACAGCTGGACAATGGTTCTTCTCTCGGTCGACAACATTTGGATCTTCTTCTTCTCCTGCAGCATGAATGATACTTCCTGGGCGTGGCTGGTTTGCGTCTCACGTTTTTTTGTTGTTGTTGTGGCAGGAAGACAAGCAGAAGCGGCCTGCTGGCAGTGGTGTTGGTCATTGATGATTCACAGGATCAAGCCACTTTGGGTTTTTTTCCCAGTGGTGGCTCTCATAAGTCCACAGTGGCAGATGTTTGCTTCTCAACACGTTTGTATCTGAAAAGCTTCACACAAACTCCGAGCTGCACTTCACGAGTGAAAAAGCACATACTTCCCTCCCTTTTTTTGAGTTGTACCGGGACACGGTCAGTTTGTGACCTCATTTCTCAGTCTTCATCGTCCAACAAAGATCATGTCTTGAGGACAAGTCTTCTTGTGATTTAAGGAGTAATTCATTCCTCCGAGCCAGCCGGCAAACAAATGCTATTGTTGCGTCTGAATTCAATGCAATAATTTTTTGGATGTTGTTGTGGTTTCAGTCTGCTGGGGTTCAACTCTGCACACGTTGAAGACATGAATGAGATACAGTGTCAGGTTACGTGTTACTCAGTGGGCGCTGCTACTGGACTCGGGTAGGGCTCGACTGCTGGTCCTTGGAGCCCCGTAGAGGGTCACTGATGCTATGTGGCTATTCTGCATCACCTGTTAGGGTACAAAACTACATTTTAGTTCAAATGTCACCTAACTGCTAAAGAACACAACTTATCAGACGAGCAAATTAAGCGGTGTTGCCCACAGGACTGCAGTCCATTTGCGGCTGCCGTGGTTGGAGGGGGATGATGTCATTGTAAAATTTGCATATGTGGATGCTCAGGCGTGAGGAATAAGCGAGTAGAAAATATAAGAAAAACAGATGACCTACAAATAAACTTTCTTAAAAAATAAATATATATATATATATATATATATGTGTCACAAACCAGACAAAGCAAGGGATTTTTAATTGATTACATTGAATAATTCCCAATAATTTTGATGACTATAGTTTACAGCTAATAAAAATTCCAAATTACAATCTCCCCCCAAAAAAATATATACAAAAAAGTTCAATATTGTAAACAACTGGTTTAACTGGTAACTGGAAGAAATTCATGTGCTTTTAGTTGGTTTTATTTTCTTATTCAAACTCCTGAAATCCAATAACCTTTGCTTGATCTTCTAAATTATTGAGATGCGCAATTAAGAAAATAACTTGCAACCGCATGTCGTTCCTCTGTGTTTAGTTAAAAGAGACGTTCGAAAGACTCGACTTGCTCATGAACGTCACATGTCTAGCTCCCACTAGGTCTGACACTGACATATTTTGCCAGACAATATATTGTCTCACAAATGATTGCGGATGAACGATATTATACACATGTCACGTGTTAAAGGAATATTTTCCACTTTAGTAGAATGGGAGGTGTAAGGAGTCATTCTTTGTGCACGAAATTCTGCTTGATGAAAAAAACACAATGAGTCCAACCTGTGTTTTTATCTCTGCACATACACACATACGTGGCATACGAGTTCCGATGATGAGAATAGGTGGCAGGTACGAGATGGAGCGAAAGTGTGTCAAAAACAAACACACAGAGGTTAACTTTTGGTTTCATTGGACTGAAGCCTATTTAACAACAAAACAGGAAGTTATTTACTAATGAACATTTGATTTATTTCATCCCAACGGCACACGTGCCTGCGTCGCCTTATGACACCCACAGGAGAATTGAACAAAATTCTCCTTTGCTGATTTAAAATAAGATATACACATCATTGTACATGTAATATACAGTATCACTATCTCTTGGAAAGGCCTGCGAGAGGTCACCAACCACACAAAACCCACACATCCCACTGCAGGTAACAATAGACTGGCTGAGGACCTGAACAGCTTCTACTGCAGGTTTTCACATCCATCACCCAGCCCATCGACATCAACCTAACACTCAGACTCTGCCCTAACCTTCTCCTCTGACCTCCACCCGCACTGATGATCTGTCAAATAAATGTGTGCCAGATCAAAAAGGCTCCAGGACCTGACTGTGTGTCCCCTTATTTACAAAACCCAAAACCAGTGAAGTTGGCACGTTGTGTAATTCGTAAATAAAAACAGAATACAATGATTTGCAAATTATTTTCAAATTATATTCAATTTAATAGATTTTTACCACTGTGTTACATGGCCTTTCCTTTTAACAACACTTAGTAAACGTTTGGAAACTGAGGAGACCAATTTTTTAAGCTTTTCAGGTGGAATTTTCCACATTCTTGCTTGATGATGTTCAACATTCCAGGATCTTAGTTGTGGTGTTTTAGGCTTCATAATGCGCCACACATTTTCAATGGGAGACAGGTCTGGACTACAGGCAGGCCAGTCTAGTACCTGCACTCTTTTACTATGAAGCCACGCTGTTGTAACACGTGGCTTGGCATTGTCTTGCTGAAATAAGCAGGGGCGTCCATGATAACGTTGCTTGGATGGCAACATATGTTTCTCCAAAACCTGTATGTACCTTTCAGCATGAATGGTGCCTTCACAGATGTGTAGTTACCCATGCCTTGGGCACTAATACACCCCCATACCATCACAGATGCTGGCTTTTGAACTTTGCGCCAATAACAATCCGGATGGTTCTTTTTATCTTTGTTCCGGAGGAAAGATAAAATGCGACTGTAGTTACGGACAGTGGTTTTCTGAAGTGTTCCTGAGCCCATGTGGTGATATCCTTTACACACTAATGTCGCTTTTTGATGCAGTACCGCCCTAAATCCCTTGCAATAGCTTGTTGAGAAATATTGTTCTTTAACTGTTGGACAATTTGCTTACGCATTTGTTCACAAAGTGGTGACCCTCGCCCCATCCTTGTTTGTGAATGACTGAGCATTTCGTGGAAGCTGTTTTTATACCCAATCATGGCACCCACCTGTTCTCAATCAGCCTGTTCACCTGTGGGATGTTCCAAATAAGTGTTTGATGAGCATTCCTCAACTATCTCTGTATTTGTTGCCACTTGTGCCAGCTTTTTTGAAACATGTTGCAGGCATCAAATTCCAAATGAGCTAACATTTAAAAAAATTAAGTTTTCCAGTTCGAACGTTAAGTATCTTGTCTTTGCAGTCTATTCAATTGAATATAGGATGAAAAGGATTTGCAAATCATTGTATTTTGTTTTTATTTACGATTTACACAACGTGCCAACTTCACTGGTTTTGGGGTTTGTACATACATATACATATATATAGTTAACTATACATACACATATATATATAGTTAACTATACATACACATATATATATATATATATATATATATATATATATACTGTATATACAAATATATATATATATATATATATATATATATATATATATATATATACACACACACATACCTACATACAGTATACACACACACATACACATATACATATATATATATATATATACATAGCTTGCTGAAAAAGTGTGGGCACCCTGCCGTATTTTATTTGGCTGCCTCTAAAAATGATTCTCACCTCAAAGATCATCCTTTGCAGTCCAAAGCAGAAAGTAGAGCCAAAGGGATTAGTGTTATTGGCAGATGAGGACCTGTTGAAGCACATGTTTGTTGGTTATTTAGTAATGATGTTGCTATGATTATCAGGAATCTGGAAAAATATTTCATTGTACAAATATCCTGTATTGTGTACCTATGAAGCACAACAGGCTTTTCCATAGGGTGGCCTAGCAATTCCTGGATCTGATCCCACTGTTAATAAAAAAGAAAACATTGAAAACAATTTCACTGTGTTGACAGGAAAATAAGACCAAACAAAAGTCTGGGTTCTCTAATTTGGGGATCTGGAGAGAAAATGTGTCAGAAGCACTGATGCTGTTCTGTTCCCCACAGATGCACAACTGTAACAGTAATCATGCCCTTTGAAAGTGTATTGTAAAAGCTAAAAAGGGTTGCAAACCAAAGTCATGTCAGGGTTTGGTTTCCAATTCCTGTCCATAACTGACCTTGCTGTAAGTAGTTAATATGCAGTTGTCAGTCTGTGAGTCCGCCCCTTCTGGTGGGGGAAAAAACCCAAACATAGCAGTTAAGTGGGGAAATAAATTAATGTATAACTTATGGTGAGGTAAGAGCTTATAGTGTCAAACCTTTTTTAATGACAAGTGGAATTTTAAAATCACATCGATGATAACTGCAATGAAAAAGGAGAGAAGAAAATGATCTCATTACACCGATTAGGAGACTTGCACATGGAGGATTTGGTATATTTAAAATGAAATATATGAAATACATAAGTTTTGAAATATTTACATATTGAAGTTATAATGTCCTGGGTAGTTAGTATGGAGGACAAACTTCTTAACCAGGTGAGATGTCGAGTCAAACAGGATATCCTGAAAAAAAGAAAAACACAACTAAATAATAATAACAATAAATAATACATTTAGATTTTACTCATAAGTAGTGCTGTCAAATGAAATGTTTTTTTTTTTTTTTTTATGAAATAAGATGAATCACGCTTTTGTAGGGCTGCAGCTATCCATTATCTTAGTCAGCTATCGATTAGTTTGTTAAATTAATCGAGTATTCAGATAAAACACACTTTTAGGTTAAATTGTTTAAATAATATTTCTGCATTTTAAAATAAAATTTTCCAGTTGGAGTCTGGGACGGCGTGGCGAAGTTGGTAGAGTGGCCGTGCCAGCAATCGGAGGGTTGCTAGTTACTGGGGTTCAATCCCCACCTTCTACCATCCTAGTCACGTCCGTTGTGTCCTTGGGCAAGACACTTCACCCCTTGCTCCTGATGGCTGCCTTGCATGGCAGCTCCCGCCATCAGTGTGTGAATGTGTGTGTGAATGGGTGAATGTGGAAATACTGTCAAAGCGCTTTGAGTACCTTGAAGGTAGAAAAGCGCTATACAAGTATAACCCATTTATCATTTAATTTATCTTTGCAGTCTGATGCATTGACCTGATCAGTGACCGTATAACAACTTGTACTGCCTTTTAGGTAAGCATCCATAGTTAAGGTAAAAGAGCATGTTAGGGACATAAAGATAAACAGTAATAATAACCACAGTTCATTCATCCATCCATTCTTTCATTCTCAAAATAATCTTACTTATCTCATTATATGTAACATGACTTACTTCACCAATTATTATTTATTTATTTTTATTGTGATTACTTATGGAGTATATTGTGAATAAATTGAGAACAGGAAGTGAACAAAAGTTTTAGCAACTGTTATGTAAAAGAAAAGGGGTAGGATTAAATAAGCTCTGCTTCTTCCTACTCCTTTTCGAACATGTTGAAAAGAGAAACTGGAAATTGTGATGTATCATGTGTATGCTTGCATGTTCGAAATAAACTCAAACTCAACTCAACTCAACAGTAAAACTCCAGACGGTTAGTATTATCTTTTTAAACAAAAAATATCCAAAAACTGTGATTGATTATTGCACATTAATTACCTCACAAACAGACAGGCGCCAGCTCGCTTGCGTAAATGCTAACATGAAAACATTAACGTCTTTCCCCATTAAAAAACGACATAGCCCTATCTAAACTTATATAAACACATTGTTGTCTGAGTAACTAAACTATTTAATTGTGCACATTGAACCTACGAGCAGTGCTCTCTAAGAACAGAGTGATCGCTCTATACTCAGAAGATAATACAAGACAAAGGTGTTTTTATGGTGCGTTCATGGACCGCTGAACAGAGTAGGATGCTACAATGCCCGCCAGAAATAATTAATAGATTTTATTTGATACGCATTGTTCATTTAAATTCAGCTTAAAGTGCTGCAACATAAAACAATATTTAACCTTTTAAAAACGTTGCCATTAAAACAGATAACATACTAAGATAAAACACTGTCAGTGAAGCATAAAACAACATAAAACATGCAAAATTATGGGTTTTCTAACAGTGTGTCTATCTATTTTAGTTATTGAAAAAAAAAAACTTGGTCATAAGATTTCAGTACGTACTTTTTGAGATAATATTGATAATCGTGATCATTTTGGTCACAATAACCAGGATATCTTTTTTCATATCATTACGTCCCTAACTGTATGTTATGAAAAATAATATGAGTCACCTGTCCAAATACTTTTGTACCCCTGAGAATGGATGTACTCTGCATAAAACGGCTGATGTTCACCAATATTAAATGTTATATTTTTGTGATTGAAAGCTGAAAGTCATCATGAAGACTAACAAACATGCACCTGCCATTAACAAGTAAGACAATCTCCCCTCATACCAAACTTCTTCAAACACAAATACGTACCACTCCCAGGGTGAAGTAGTTAAAAAAGTAGTCGTTACATTTGGAAGGAACCTGCTTGTGAGGTGATGGAGAGTGGATCTTCATCTAAAATAAAGCAGCACAACGTCAACAAGCGTTTCTGAAACACTAAGCGTTGTTAGGAAGGATGAGTTTACCTTGTCCTCAGATTTGTAGAAGACTTTATGCGGAGATCCCAGAGCACCGAGTACATCCTGGCAGGAGTCTCCAAAGTAGATGTTTCTCTCCAAGGACCTGACTTTAGCATCACCCATCACACCAGGACCAGAACCTGCACAGCCACACCAAACACGAGTCAACAAAGCCATTTAAACCAATGAGAAAATGCAGTAGCTGTGTGTGGATTGGTCTGTGTTGACGTTGGATTAAAATGTTGTAACTGTGCTTAAACATCAGCATGACTCATTCTAGCACATGAAAAGTAAGGGGAGTTATGAACATTAAGATCCACTGACTGAATAACATACTTAAGTCATATGATCATTTCAAAATAAATTTATGAATGGGCATATGTTACCGGCGGTTAGGAGGCGGAGTTTGAGGCCCACCGGCCCGGCACCTTCTCTTAGAACATCCACACACTCTGCATAGATGTTACCAAGGAAACAGGCCAATGGCATTGCTGGTGCTCTAAAAACGAGGAGTTCACTTTTAAAAATCTTTAATACATCATGTTTCTTATTGTAGAGTGTATTCAGTACTTTGTTTCTTGTAGATTGTTGCCCGTATAGATGTGCATCCTCTTGACCATGGCCCCGTGTGGAATCTGCAGGGATGCCAAACCCAGGGCAAAGTTAGGCTGCCAAGGCAAAACAACTGGGAGTAGTATTACACAACTGGCTGGCATGGAAGTGCACAACAAATATTAGGAATACACTCTTTTGTACCACAAATAATCATGTCACATAATCAAATCCATCTGATTCAGTTTTTCCCAGAAGTGGCTTTATGCAGAGATTCAATGCCAAGTTGGCACAGCCTTTCCAAATTCTGAGGGACACATTTAATCAGCTACATAATGAAAAGGAAGAATGGAAATTGCAACACAATTTCATCTAGTTTCAAATAGGAATGTTGCATTCAGGGTTTTATGCTGCAGATTTCGATCACCCATGAGGGGGCTCGGCAGATACCAACACCGATCACGTGTTAAGGGCGCTGTTTGCAACTTGTTCACAGTAACATTTTTCAAAGCAAAATATATAACAAAAACATTACCAGCTAGCTCATGTTACCATTAATGGTTTAACAGAACATAATTGTTTTACAATTATCTGTATATTTCCCCCAATTACTAAGTTTATGTAATATTTGTTCCCAGCCAAAATAAAATGATTGGTGTTTACTGCTGTCACTCACCCTGTCTCCTCCACATGTACGCACAGAGAGTGCGTGCACACATACCAAAGCATTCCAAGAGAAGCAACGAACAATTTGGAGTCAAGTTTTTAGGGATATGCATTCAATGACAGCTAACATTAGCTATACAAATCGCTATTATTAGCTAACAACACCCAAACCTGCGTGTGCACGTGTTACGTACGTAGCAGTAAGAGGGCGGGACATACTGTGAGGAAAGTTAGCGCCCTTTAGGCATCTGTGTAAACGTTGCAAACAGCCCCTTTAATTGTACATTTTTCTGTTTATTTATGGAAGGTGCTATTTACAATAATATCAAAACATTGTTTAACTTGTTCCTTCTTCACTCTTATTACCTACAATTGTTTGAACAAAAAGTAAATAGTACACACTAACTAAATGAAAGTAAAACTGACACTACTCATTTAAATCCTTTGTTTTCCCCTCAAAAGCATCCTGTGTGAAGGGAATTATTACCTGAGTGTGTAAAAACCAACACAAATATTTTTTGAGAAAATAAAAATGAGATGAATAAAGACACACTGTACAATGTTTGTCCAATCTTGGTTGGGTTTGTGCTGAAAATTAAATGTTGTCATACTTGTGCAAAGACAATACAGAGCTTCTTCTTCTTAACCATATCAATAAGTAATCATGGACCAGGGTGATAAAAACATGCAATTAAGTTATCAAATTATTAGTTTTATATGCCTTTATCCAAACTGTCTATGCCGGGAAATGTGCTCCAGTTCTGTAGATGTCGTCACACCAACAGGAGACGGCATTTAGAGTCTGGTGATGGAAAGGGGGCATTCCAAGTAAAGTTAATTATCTACCGATTACGCAAAAACTAACTGATTTTATGGGAATTGACTGCCAGATGCATTTTCAGGAACAAAAATATTTAAAGAACTTGTTAAAGAATTTTCGGTTATCTGGACGCAACGGGTCCTTATTCATGCTTGCTTTTAAAATACCTATTTAATGGGAAAATAAAAGCTATTTATTTAATTGTTTCCTTTTATCCGTTAAACCCTATCCAATTATATTTCTAATTCGAATAATAACCAAGTACTAGCAATATTGTTATTATAAGGGCTAACACAGACGGTCTATTTTAGCGGTGCATTAATCACAGAGAGCTAACTACATTATGCTGCTATATTGACATACTAAGCCCGCCAGTACCTTGCTGCTGCTTCGCCACTGAGTTGGTGAAAGTTACTCTAGATTATAATCATGCCTCTCACTTGGAAGGTCATGAATATCCCATTAGTTGGCATCCCGCTGAGAGCAAACATTGTACAGAAAGTGATTATTTTATTGTGCTTATAGTTTGTATTTCCTGTTTAATACTAAGCAAAATTGCTGCATGATTATTGTGTTTCACGAAAGCTGCATTTGTGTAGCACACAGCTTCTAAATCTTGTTGCTCATCCTCCTTATATTCAGGCTAAAAAATATAAGGTTCTGGATCATAATTTGTCCTAAAGTAGTCTCTGTTGTCTCTCACAAAGTATGCCGTGAGTAGTAGGTTTGCTGTTGTTAAAGGGAACTGTGGTCCCCCATGCAAGTCACAGACCACGTGACTGCTCATGCTCATTATTCCTCGGGGATCTCTGTGAGATTTATATTATTTTGATCATATCTGTTTACTCGCAAAGTTTGTAAGTCTTTTGAAATAGGATATAATCCCTTCAATATAGAGCAGTGGTTCTTAACCATGTTGGAGGTACCGAACCCCACCAGTTTCATATGCGCATTGACCGAACTCTTCTTTAGTGAAAAATATAAAAAAAATGTTTTCAAATTCAAGACAAAGTTCTATGTCTTTTTACTTGTTTACAAATAATTAACCGTGCATGAACATCACCTTGTTCAAAGAACACAACCAACACAGTGCATGAACTCACAACAAATTACACACCTGCAAATCAGATGGAAAATTAGAGGGAACATTGTTTGGAGGTATCCGTAATACGCCGATAGGGAGAAGTTTTTATTTACACAATGAGTCGGTTGTGTCTTGACCTCCGCGGCGGAGGCTCCGATCGAACCCAGGTTAAGAACCACTGATATAGAGTCATCATGTTTTCCCATTATACTGGTATTTTAAGGTAACTAGCGATGAGCAGGCTAGCTGCTTCTCCAGGAAATGAACAGTATCACCGTGAGTTTATCAAGGTGCGCTAATCGATCACAGTTCAACAATAATACACATTTTAAACTGTAATATTAACAGTCTGGAATTTTACTGAGGTTTATCATTAATACTGATAATTGTTACATTTCTCAACTGGTTGTAAAACATTCAAAGAGCTTCACTTTTTAGCCACTCATTTTTATTTTTTATTTTTTTTGTGTCTGTCCTGTCCAGCTTCTCAGGCAAATCATATAGTTGATGTAGATGCCCATGTCGGCTGTTCAGATTTACTTTACAAAAGAGAAGTGTAGGATACTTCTCTTGTTGCCTTATTTGTATTTGACTTTATTAAATGTATTTATATTATCATTTAGTGCAGCCGGGCCGGAGCAGGAGGGGATAGAAAGAGAAAAAAAAAGAAGACAGAGGGGGAAATTGTGGGGACAAGAGGGGGATTAGACAGAGAGACAAAAACAACAACAGCAAACAACAACAACAACAACAATAGAGCAACATCAGCAAATATGACATGTACAAATATGATGGTAAAAGTAATAGCAAATAAGCAGTTAGCGAAAAATAAAAAATAATACAGAAATGACAATGAGCATTATTACACTACAAATGGATCAATACAAATACCAATAGAAATAGCGCTATTGATAATGAACAATACCAATAATTTACCTTTATTATCAACAATACAGTTGTTTAAATGCAACAATACATATACGTAATGATAACTTGAGATACGAAAGAATGCAGAAAAATGGAGGGGGAGAAAGAGAAGCAACCTACATTAACCTTGTAGATTGTTATAGTCACAATAGGTTAAGCTTTGTCAGTGTGCCATGTGTTACACCCAGTTTACCCTAGGGCAACAACGTTAATATATGTTTGATGAAACGTGATTATGTGCATGAGTGTAAGTATGCATATGTACTTGTATATGTACAGAATGTGTATATGTGTTTGTACAATGAATGTATATGTACAGAATGTGTATATGTGTTTGTACAGTGAATGTATATGTACAGTATGTGTATGTGTATGTTTGTATATTGAATGTGCGTGTCGATGTACGAACATTAGGTAGGTAAATATGTACTGTATTTGTGTATGTATGTGGGAGCGTAGGTACCTATGTACGTATGTGAGCATATGTGAATTTGCATGTACAATACATTCGACTCCCAGAGTGCGTGGGAGCCAGAGCACGGCCCCATCACCCCCGAGAGCCCAACCCACAAACAGGAGGCGTGGTGCCCAGGGAACCAGGGACCACCGCCCCCACGCAGCCAAGCCGGCCAGCGACAGGAACCCCAGAGCCCGACCCACCGTACCGCCCACAAGGGCCAGCAGCAGGCCGCAGGCAGACGCACCCGGCAGAGGACAGGGCACGAGAAAAGCAGGGGACAGCCAGACCCCAAGCCAGCGAGAGACCACACCCCACACGTGCAGAAAGGCGAGACGCCCCGCCCGAGGGACCCAGAGACTCCCCGCAACCGGACGGGAAGACCGCCCCCACCCCACCGGCAACCGGGCCCCCACGAGCCCACCCCCCACCCCCGGAGAGCGCGGCAAGGCCAGCCCCCGGCCACCCCACCCAAACCGGCCGCCGCAGGACCACCCAGGCACAGGGCCACGGGAACCACCCACCCCACCCGCAGGGACCCCAACGATGGAGATGGAACAACCAGCAACCGCCCCGCCGAGCCCCCCCCCTGAGGGAGGGGAAAAATTAAAAAATAATATTAATAAAATATATTAAAAAATAAATAAATAAATTAATTAATTAATTTAAAAAAAAAGAATTAAAAGAAGATCACAGACATGCTGACAAACAAGGTCACTACCCCAGCAACTGGCCGACTCGCAGCACCTCGGAATACCTTGCAGCACCAAGCTACCACAATAGACGCAGGGACTAGGCCCAACAGGCCCCAACCAAGACGGGCACCCGGAAGGGATGGACAGCGGGACCCAGGAGCTCCAGACACGCAGTTCGGATGCAGTAGCCTGAGGCGTCGACCCCCGTCTGACAGGCAGGCCCAGAGCGTACCCCCAGAAATATACATACATACATACATATATACATACACATACACACATACATGTATACATACCCACACATACACATATATACATATACATACACATATGTACACATACACATATATAAACATACATACATACACACACATATACATACATATACACAGTTCGTCAGCCCCGACAGCCATCACGCGCGCGCGCTGCCACCAGTCACAACATCAGCCACACCCCTGCACCAGACCCAGCAGCCACGGGCGCCCACCCCACAAACAAACGGCAGCAGAAACAGCAGCCGCAATAACCCCAGACAGCCAGCACCAGCCAATCAAATCAAAGCGATCAAAAAAAAACTGCGACCAGCAACCACACGCCACCAGGACCACGGAGACCAGCCGGCGCCAGCCCGCCAGTCAGCCCGAACGCCAACACGCAAACAAGAGACACAAACAACCCCCCCAACCAAAAGGCCCCCCACCCCAACCCAAACCCGCACAAACACACCACCGCCCAAACAACCGAGACACAGCATCCAGACCAGACACGGGGGCTGCGCCGCCACCACACCAAGTCACCAACAGAGACCCCACAGCGCAAGGTCGGGCCACACGGGCACGGACCCCACCCAACAGGAAGTGAGACCCACGCGACGCCACACACAAATAAATAATAAGATTAAAAAAATTTAAAAAAAATAAAAAATAAAATAAAATAAAATAAAATAAAATAAAATAAAATTAAAAAATTAAAAAAATAAAATAAAATTTAAAAAATAAAATAAAATAAAAAATAAGTAAATAATAAAAATAAAAATAATAAATACATTAAAAATAAAAAAATATATATAACAATAATAAATGAATAAAAGCCTGGCAGGCCACCAGACCGCAGTCCCCGCCGGCCGACGAGGCAATGAGGGGTGCGCCGAACCCCAAACCCCATACCATGCATGTGTACAAGGCCCCCAGAGTGTCTACTGTGTAGTTAAAATTAGGAGGTCAGCCGTTACAGCCGACCTCCAGTCCCTATTGATGTGTGTACTGTAGCGTGAGTGAGATATGTATGCTTGTGGGAACTAATAATGCGATTAAAATTGGGGGACATCAAGGTCATGGTGGGTCCCAACCAAACCAAGCCCCCCAAATCCTAAGTGTCTAATATGCAGCTAAGATTGAGGGATCGACGAGCAGGGGACAAGACAGGAGGACTGAAGCCCCATTGGAGGCATCCTCAACCCCCCGCCATGCCTCCCCGCAGGACAATCCCCAAAGTCCTATATATGTGTGACTGTGTGCGCTATAAGTAGGAGGAGTAGAGGGCCCGGACATCCCCCCAGTCCACGCGGCCGACAACCAGGAACTACGGCCAGGAGGCCGCCACCCCCCGCCACAGCCCGTGACCCACACCAGACCACTTTAACGTGACGCCACGCGAGCCCTCCCCCCGCCAAACAAAGCCAGCCCCCGCCCGCCCAAACCCAACCCTGCAGAGCCCATACCGGCAACCAAACGCAGAAAAACCGCACAGCCCCCACGCCCAATGCAAACACCGCATCCCGGCCATCCACACAGCAACGTGCCCATACGAGTCCCGGCCAGGGAAAGGAGCCCCCCAACGGGGGAAGAAGCCAATGCATCCCGTCCGCCCGCCATCCCCCAAACCAGCCGGCAAGCCAACGCCAGCCAGCCCCACAACCCCACAAGCGCACAGACACCAGCCACAGTCCCCCAACCACTCCAACCCAACACAGCGATGCCAACCGCTGGTATCACCGCAGCAACCATCACCACCACCGCCCGTCCGCAGCGTAAACACCCGCGGCCGCCGAAACCAAAACAAAAAAGCGACCGACCCCGTAAACCACAACAACGCACACCCCCGGCTACCACCGAGGCCACCCACCCACCTACCCCAACTCATCCACAGCCAGGCCAATTGAGCCACCGGACATCCACACCCATGCACACACCTACACATTCATATACACATACATACACACATACATATATGCATATACATATACATACACATACATACATATACACACGCATGCATATACATATAAACATACACATCCACACATATATACACATTAATACACCCACACACATATACATAAGCCCACATATACACAAACACATACATACACAACACACACAAAAAAAAAAAAAAAAAAAAAAAAAAAGAAAAGAAAAAAAATAGAAATAAAATAAAAAAATAAAATAAAAATAAACCCTTTAAATAAAATAAAATAAATAAAAATAAACAAGAGGCCTGGTCGCCAACAGTGCCCAACGCCACCAAACCCCGCAGCCCCTCCCGCACGTCCAGGCCCCCCCCGCCCACCACCCACCAGGCATCCCATCCGGCAAAAAGCCATAAGGGCCCAGCCCTGCGCCCACAGCCGGCATGCCACGGCACCTCAACAGACCCGGCGCCGCGATCAGCAATGCACACCGGGGCAGCGACACATACATATGTACCAACATACATACACACAGATTTCACCATACATATATACAAACGTACACACACCCACATACACGCGTACCCATATATAATTTAACAGAATAAGTTAAATATATTAAATAGATTAAAAAATAAAAATAAAAATAATAATAATAATAATATATATATATATATATACATACACACATACATACATATATATACACATACATACACATACATATATACATACATACATATACATATATACACATACACATACATACATATATATATATATATATATATATACACATAAAATAAATTAAAATAAATAAATAAAATTAATAAAAAAATAAGGGCAGAGTAAAACACAGGAGGGGGACTCCCGCAGGGCAGTCGGGCAGCACCGCCGGGGCCCCAACAAGGGAGGCAAGCAGTCCCCCCAACCCGGCACCAGGCAGGCCCGCACAGCCGCAGCGCAGGGCGACCCCGGGCAGACCCCGCCCCGCGCCCCAGGGGAAGGAGGAAGCCCACGGACACCCGGAGCCAGAGGGGCACGAGCCGACCCCCGCCCGACAGCGGCAAGACCCCAGCCCCACGGGCGCAACACCCCGCCCAACCACCCACGGGAGGGACAGCCCCCCCAACCAACCCAAGGCAGCCGCCCACAGCCCCACCCGCACCCCAACACCCGCCCAGGCACCTCCACCCACCCCCAGCCACCAGACCACCCACGGATCGGCCCGCCAGGCCGGAACCAGGAAACACACCCCAGGCCCACCCGACCCCGCGGCACACGGCCCCCCCGGCACCCAGGACCCCCCACCCACGGAGCAAGTCCCCCGGGACAGAGCCCCAGCCCCGGCCCCCAAGGGAGTCAGGTCAGAAAATTAATTAGCGGTGCCCAAAGAGATCGGAATTCTGTCAGTTGTTGGTTTGATTCAGCAGACATTCTTTCCATAACTACATAATCTAATAAAATGTTTTTGTAAAGGCTTATACATAAATTATTTTTTGATTTCCAATTTATGAGAATAGTTTTCTTGGCGATGCCTAACGCATTTATAAGGAGGTATGTTTTGTTTATATCAAGATCAGTTGCGGAGAGATCACCCAACAGGCAGAGTGCGGGGGAGATGGGAATAGGAATCTCTAACGCTAATGATAGGTTCTCGCACACTCCAAGCCAAAAGTTACTCACGGGAGCACAGGACCACATTGAATGCAAGTAATTATCTATCTTATTATCTGAGCAGTGTACACAGATGTTAGAGTCAGCTAAACCCATTGTATACATTCTTAGACCGGTGTAATGTATTCTGTAAAGTATTTTGAGCTGAATCAGTCGTACATTTGGATTCTTAATCAAACGAGTAGTATTGAGGCATATTTGTTTCCAGAATTCTGGGTCACAGCTTGTTGATACGTCTGAGTGCCATTTAGAAGTTGGAATACTTATTGTGTTATCTATTTTTGATAAGAGAGCATATAATTTGGATAAAGCTTTGGGGGCAGATGTTTTGAAGAATTTAACGGTCGTAGGATTACTTTCCCATGTTGTTTTGTTGAATCTTGCGCTGATTACAGATTTGATTTGTATATATTCTAGAAATTTATTAGGATTGATTGCATATTGTGTTATTAAACTTTTAAAAGAGATAAAACTGTTTGCATTGATGATATCTCCAAGGCATCCGACTCCCTTATCATACCATGTTGGAAAGTTCAATGGCTTCTTGTTTAAAAGAAAATCCGGATTATTCCAAATAGGCGTAAATTGGCATGGAGTGAGCGGGGACCCAGTTATTTTCAAAAACTCCCACCAAGCTGTTAAGGTAGTGCGTATATTAATACTTTTAAAGCAGTTGTGTTTTCGGAGAATTTGGCTAATAAAGGGCAAGTTAGAAATTGGGATCTCCTGGCTAAGTGATTGTTCAATCTCTAACCATAAACTATCTACTAAAGTGGGATTGATCCATTTTAATATATATTGTAGTTTATTTGCAAGGAAATAATAGGAAAAGTTTGGGAGTTCTAGACCCCCATGTTCTTTGGGTTTTTGTAAAGTTTTAAGGCTGATTCGTGCTGGTTTACTCTTCCAAAGAAACTGATTGATGTGTGAGTCTAGTGACTTAAACCAGATTTGAGAAGGTTTGGTTGGAATCATTGAAAATAGATAATTAACCCTAGGCAAGACCATCATTTTCACGGTAGAAACCCTTCCCATAAGTGAGATTGGCAGTGTTTTCCAACGCGCCAGATCATCCTCAATCGATTTTAAGATTGGGGAGTAATTCAAGCGATTCAGATCTGACAATGTGGAGGAAATATTGATTCCCAGGTATTTAATGTTCCCTTTATGCAGTGGAATCGATGAGGTGCTCTGAAAGTCAAAATTAATTGGTAACACAGTAGATTTGGACCAGTTGATGGAGTAATCTGAAATAGAACTGAATTTATTGATAAGTGAGATTGTATCTTGAAGAGAAGAATGTGGATTTTGTAAGAAAAGTAATACATCATCAGCATAAAGGCTTATTTTATGATGAACGGTTGCGGTATGGATGCCTTTAATATTTGCATGCTGTCGAATAGCGGTTGCAAGAGGTTCAATAAATATAGAAAACAGTGACGGAGAATGTGGACACCCTTGCCTTGTGCCCCTCATAAGATTAAACCTTGGAGATATTTGGCTGTTCGTTCTAACCGAAGCTGTAGGAAAACTATATAGGACCTTAATCCATTCTATAAATGAGTCTCCAAATCCAAATTTCTGTAGAGTAGCTAGAAGAAAATTCCAGTTCACTCTATCAAATGCTTTTTCAGCATCTAATGAAACAACAGCTGTTTTTAGATTATGAATAACAGAATAGTCTATCACATTGAGTAGACGGCGAACATTGTTGGACGATTGTCTCTCTTTGATGAAACCTGTTTGATCAGGATGTACTATATATGGAGTGACTTTTTCTAATCTTTGAGCTAATACTTTGCAGATAATTTTAAGATCAGCATTAATCAGGGAGATTGGCCGGTAACTGGATGGAAGTGTTGGGTCTTTATCAGGTTTTAGCAAGAGACTGATCGTGGCAGAGTTCATATTTGGAGGAAGGAATGAGTTTTCTTTAATCTCTAAAGCCATTTTCGTAAATATCGGAGCTAGCAGTGACCAGAATGTTTTGTAGAACTCCACAGGGAACCCATCAGGCCCTGGTGCTTTATTGTTTGGCATCTGTTGAAGAGCATCGTGTAGTTCGCCTACAGAAATAGCAAGATCTAAATTTGATACCTGCCTTGTATTCAATTTAGGTAAGTCTATACCATTGAGAAATGTCTCAATGTCTGAAAGAGATGGGTCAATCTGGGGTGTATACAAGTTTCTGTAAAAGTCTCTAAAGATGGAGTTAATTTCCTCAGGAACGTGTGTAATGTTCCCAGCTGAATCCTTGATGGATGGTATAGAGTTTTTTTCTTTGTTTAATTTTAGTTGGTTAGCCAAATATTTGCTTGGTTTATTGTCATGTTCAAATTTTTCTAAGCGTAACCTAAGCCACTCATTTAAAGTGCAGGCTTCAGCTAATTATTTATATGGACACACACATTATAATTGTAAATATGGGTGGCGTAGCTCAGGAGGTGAAGCGGAACGTTCAGTAACTGGAGAGTCGGTGGTTTTGAATCCCGCATCCTCTATTCAAGTCACTGTTGTTGTGTCCTTTGACAAGACACTTTGCCCACAAAGAGATGCCTTACTGACCAATATACTGACCTACGACGTAGGCGCCCGCTGAATCCTTAAGGAGACAGGTCAATTCAAATGATATTACCATAATACATTTTTAGCAAATGTTATGATTACATTAACTGTGCGAGAGATAAAAGGGTTTTAGGTTTGAAGTTTCTGAACATAATGAAAAATTAATCAATGATTCAAACAGTGAAATCACTCAAGAACTTGTCATGCAACTGTACTCTCAATTCCTTCAACTTAAAACAGGGTTTCTGCAAGTTTCAACAAGTCAAAGACTTTTTAAGACCATAATGAATAAAATTTAGGACCATTTCATATCCATACGGACAAGAAAAGTAAAAAGACATATAAAGGAAAATCAGAGGGCCAGAATGAATTGTACAAGTATATAAATTCCTTCACTGCTCTTTCACATTGGAAAACAAAATAGTTAAATTAACTAAATACACCAGAAGCCTCTCTATTGTAAACTAATTGAAAAAAAAAATTAAATCATAACAGCCATTTAGCAGTTTTCTTGCAAAAGGTGTTTTCTTGTATAGCAACAACCACAACATCAGCAATGGTACTAGAAGAACATAAAACAATATATTGTCTGTGAAAGGGAATGGTAGCATCTCTGCTGAAGCTAAATGGTTAACTTTTGCAGTGTTTTTGCGGCTGTAAGAATTGAGCAAACAGATAAAAACATATACAGTTTTACTACTGTATCTGCACAAAGTTGTGAAAAACAGAGTGCAGACAGAGCGATTGTCTAAAAACTAAGAATGTGATTATGGCTTGCAAGTTGAGTTGAGTTGAGTTTGAGTTTATTTCGAACATGCAATCATACAACATGATACATCACAATCTCCAGTTTCTCTTTTCAACATGTTCGAAAAGGAGTAGGAAGAAGCAGAGCTTATTTAATCCTACCCCTTTTCTTTAACATAACAGTTGCTAAAACTTTTGTTCACTTCCTGTTCTCAATGTATTCACAATATACTCCATAAGTAACCACAATAAAAATAAGTAAATAAATAATAATTGGTGAAGTAAGTTACATTTCATATGTTGAGATAAGTAAGATTATTTTGTGAGTGAAAGAATGAAAGAATGGATGAGTTAAATAAATTCAGAATGTTTATCATGGTTCTTCTTCTTTATACTTTCTGAACACTTTAAGTTTGAAGAGTTTCTTGAAGTGGATCATATTAGTACATTGTTTGACTGCTTTGCTTAATCCATTCCATAATTTAATTCCACATACTGATATACTGAAGGTCTTAAGTGTTGTACGTGCATACAAATGTTTTAAATTACATTTCTCTCTAAGATTATATTTCTCCTCTTTTTTTGAGAAGAATTGTTGTATATTCTTGGGTAGCAGGTTATAGTTTGCTTTGTGTATAATTTTAGCTGTTTGCAAATTCACTATGTCGTAGAATTTCAGTATCTTTGATTCAATAAATAAAGGATTTGTGTGTTCTCTATATCCAACATTATGTATTATTCTAACTGATCTTTTTTGTAACACCGTTAATGAATGAAGTGTACTTTTGTAATTATTAACCCATATTTCTACACCGTAACTCAGATATGGTAACACTAGTGAGCAGTAGAGAATATGAAGTGATTTTTTGTCTAGAACATGTTTTGCTTTATTCATTATTGACGTGTTTCTTGCTACTTTATGTTGTATATTTCTTATGTGAGTCTCAAACACAATTTGGATGTGAATAATGTGGATAAGATTCAAATTTGTTCAGCTCATTTTGTATCTGGTATGTATGAATACATTTTGCCTGGTTTTTATAACTTTTTTTAAGCATGACAAGATGACATTTCCAAATCTTCCATGCTTTCCTCGCCCAATCATAACCTGAGTGTAAACACGAAACAAAAAAATCTTTATAGCGTTTAATGTCACTTGCTGTATAAATTTGGAAATAAATTAGGCATGATCTGAAATTATTGGAATAAATAATAGAAATATTATAGGAGAATACAATTTTTTAAATAGTTTTACTGCTGTGAGTACACTACTACCACACATAAATTAGTGTGCGTTTACTGTATGTAATAGTAGACTTTAAGCATGCATTAAATTGGTTGCTCTGGAGCCACAAATCGTTGAATTTGCAATTACCCGTCCTATGCAAGTAATTTGGCTTTGCTGTAGGCTTTTGTTACGTTTTCTCAGCTGCTATGCAAAGCTGTAAAAACACACCGTTGCGCACACACAGCACACTAGCTGGTGCGCGATTAATTCTGACCGGGCAGCACAGGTAGCCTACTTTAGTCCCGTTTTGTACTTACGTTATAGCGTCCCCTAAAATCCAAACATTTAAAAGAAAGACTGACGTGTATGCATGTTTTAAATAAAAGTACCATAAAGACATTTTTAAGACTTTTCAAAATCCTATTTAAAAACTTTTATGAGATTGTAGGAGAATTTTAGACATTTTAAGGCCTTGAATTCAAATGGTTGGATTTAAGACTTTTTAAGACCCCGTAGATACCTTGAAAAAGGGAACTGCACTTTTTTGGGGAATTTTGCCTATAATTCACATTTATTATGAGAGACAAGAACACACTTCTTTTTTTTTAGGATCCTAAAGATGATAAAAAAAAACGCTTGCAAAATGCGTCTGATGGGAGTCACCGTTGTAGCCTTCACAGCCCTCTATAACTCTATAAACGTTTTATTTACACAGTGCAAGTATATATATATATATATATATATATATATATATATATATATATAAAATGTAGTAACAGACACGTTCATAATAATATATAATATGTTCAATATTTATAGTATTTTGGTCATTTTATGTATTACCAGAACTTCTATCCTCAGCGCATTTATTTCTGTTTCCATAGCAGCACACTTCCGACTTTTGGCAACAAATGCGTGGTCCTACTTCCGGAAACTAACGTGTGTTGTACTCATGGCAGACTTGGTATCAGACAATAAAGACAACTATTTTTGGACACATGAGGATTCACAACCTTATCTTTTTGAAGCTGAACATACGGAGGACTAACTGTTGGTTATAAAGCGAGCATGAACAGAGGGTGAAACATTGGGGCAGACGGAAGCCAAGAGAGTGAGATTGGCGTGACTTGCCGGTATAAATGTGGAACTTGGAGCCAAGCTATGCGGACATATATGGCATGCTTACCCAAAGTCAACTTGAAACCACTTCCCTGGCCAGCTGGACCAAACAGACAACTGTCCATCGAGAAGAGTATCTTTAATATTGATCATGGAACATTCAGCACACCATGCCTGTTATTACAACTACCGTATTTTTCGGACTATAAGTCGCAGTTTTTTTTCATAGTTTGGCCGGGCTCCAGTGCGACTTATGTTTTTTTTCTTTTTTATTATGCATTTTCGGCAGGTACGACTTATACTCCGGTGCGACTTATACTCCGAAAAATACGGTTAGCCTAGGCAGATATTTGATAAGTCAATTTCAATGAAAATAATGTCCGTAAGTTTTCCAGCGCTGATAAATCGCTATGCGCATGCTTCAAGAGCATTCGCGCTTTGTACCATATCAGAATAAACAGAAGGGGGTGAACTATCTTGCCCTCATTAAGTGTCTTTGACTCTTTGTGAACTGGCCACTGGCCAGTTACTGTCACACAGTGCAGCTAGTTAGCATCTAGCAGCTAACATGGACAAAATGATCACAAAACCAAATTCTACCGCACCAATGTGGGAATATAATGTAACCTAGGTAATGATGTACAGAACGGAGGAGATTTAGTTAATTTTTATTTTTGGTTTAGGGTGATTCTATTTTCTTTGACAAAACCTCTCCATCATCCAGCTACCACGGATCAGAGCGTGCGTCAACGTTGACCCACGCCCACATTGAAACACGCCTACAACGGAGAAACAGATACGGACTTTTGTGTTTACTCCCTTTTATATATAATCTATGGTTTCCTCTCGAACACCAGCCTCATCCCCATTAAATTCCAACTACCACAACACTTGCTGAACCAACACAGCTGATAATTATGACATACAAATACAGGCTACCAAATAAGAAATGTTATAATATATTAAATATATGCACTAAATGTAACACCCAAACATATCCCAGCTTTGGATCTGTATATATACAGTATACGGTACATATACATTATACACACACACACACACATATACATATATATATATATATATATATATATATATATATATATATATATATATATATATACATATATATATATATATATATATATATATATATATATATATATATATATATATATATATATATATATATATATATATATGTATATATAATTTTTTTCAATTGTTTTTTGAATAAATAATTAGCCGTTTGGTGCTGCATAACCATTCATAGTTTCCGCTTAAAAAGGGAGGTGGCTCAATGTGGGCGTAGGTCAACGTTGAGGCATGCCCCGACCTGCGGGAGGCAGCCAGGGATACTTGAAATCACTTGGCACTCACTTAGCATTTGGTGAAGAAACCAGGTGACAGGTCAGTCACCATCAGTGTAAACAAAACAGTGCAAAATAGTGTGCATTCACAGAAAGTGTGGTTAAATACATTGCCAAAAACATGTTGCTATTTAATACCATTATAAAACTAGCATTTTTAAGAGTGCTGTCATGTTGGTCTTCCTACATCGGAATCTGTCAAACTTAATTTAGTTTTGCATGTGACATGTTACTATATCTGTTTAAACTGTAATGTTTATATTGTTACTTGGCACTTTTGTTTAAGAAGGTCTTACTTGATTGTCAGTTAAGTAATGTACAACTCGAACTCTGTCTACATGTTCAATATTGAAGTGCACCTTTGTTTGTTAATACTTTAACGATTTTATTTATTGTTATGATTTTGTATATTTGAGCCTCTCCCCCATGCCCCCTTAAAATATGGGATAGCTTTTAGTTGTAATGTGTATTCAAGTGCAAACTTTGCCAACAAAGTATATTTAATTGTTATTATGTATGTTTTATTTAAGTTGGAGATTAAAAAGTTTTAATTTCAATTGCAACGTTAAAATACACAAAACATACAAGTTTATTGCATTTGAAAGCATATACATGCATTATTATTATGTATTATCATTAAATGAATGGTTAATTTTTGTCTCATAAAAATCATGGCAATATAGTTTATTGGCGATAATTTGTTGGTAAATATATCTGTAGGTGCCTAAATGCCATTTAAGTTAATTTACATTTTATGGAAGGTGCTTTATGTTTAGTCAGCCAAAAGGGGACCATTTACTTTATTCAAATAATTACGAAAATGTATAGATTGCATGCTTAGAATAATTATAAGGTACACTTTATTTGTAATTATTACATTTGTCTGAATAACTTGATGACGTACTATTTTATACTGCTTTAATACAGTGAAGAATATGTAACTGTTTAATTGCACATATGGCGGAAGGATCTGTGTGGTAATATGGTTTGGACACAATGTATTATGGTTAATGGCAGTCAGGTATGGTGGAATCGAGCTACACAGTTTTTTGACCTTACTCTTACTTTTTCTAACTCTTTCTTACTGTAACAAACTCGCTTTATTTTGCCATTCATTTGTTCCCACATCGTTATTGTTTTAGGTTTTTGAATGATTAAGTTGACAAGTAAACGATACAAAACGAAGAGGAGCATCTGGAGTTTTGTTTGTTGTTGGCGCAGCAAGCGGGAGCAGGAGAAAGTAGGAGCGTCAAGCTAAGGCTTCATAAGGAAACTACAATATCGTCAAGCAAAATTTGTTATCGGCCTAGGCCTAATTAACAACATACACTGTCGAGCTAGATGTGTACAAACAACATGAAATGTGGGCTAATACTTTACAGATACTGAAATATGATTGTTCATGTTCATCAGTCAGTACAGATTGGTGTCCTACAGCATTGTTATGCATTACAAACTCAAAAGCCATTCATCTGCTAACTCGAAAGCTAGCTTACTTACTGTTAAATTACATTCTCTCAGCAACAATCTCACCTCGTATTTTGGAGCCTCGTTCCATGAGTCTAGTTGGAAGGAAAAGGACAGTCCTCGAAAGTTGAGATGGAACAACTGTTCTGCTGCGTTGTAAACTGGACACAAATGGGAGCGAAAAGGAAGAAGTAAATTCAGCAAAAATAAGAACATTTCTCACGCAGAGAAACAAAGAGTGAAATTGTCCATAGAGAAAAGTGTATGCAAACATTTTAAATCAAAGTATACCTCCAGGGTGAGTAGCTCCAAATGACTGGTCTATTTGTTCTATAGTGGGGGCAATGGCTTGAGAGTTGAAATGTACTCCACTGGAATGACACACATTGGAGATGCGTTAATAATCATCTACTATATTTCAGTAGTTAATGCAACATATTTGTTTGAATTGATAATAGTTTAAAAAAAACACTCCGTTACATGGTCCATACAAATACTGTTAATAGTTTTGTTGGGGCACAAACAGTGAGGACTTGGTTTTGTTGACTGATGAGTAGTCATTTCTGCACCTGTTTTAAAGCAAACGCTGCAGTAGGACTGTTTCCCAATAAATTATAGTTTACTTCCCAAGCCTTCCCAGCCCACCCGGATGCAGCTGGAATAGGTTGCAACACCCCCGCGACACCAATAGATGGATGGATTGAGGATGTATCAAGTAGTTTTTTAGTTTATTCTTATTTCCTGCGCTGAACACGGCTGGCTCGGTGTAACCTTGGAAACGCTCAAAACGAAAGTGGCGCGCTTCGCTTAGCCAAACCACAGACTTTCTTACCTCCGCCAAAAAGGTTATATTTTGGCTTGGGCTTGTTTGTCTGCAACATACCTCAATCATGTTATCTACAACGAGTAAAAACATACTTACAGCTTACAGCGTTCAACGCCCCCACCATGCCGTTCCCGCGCTGCGCAGAGGATTCTGGGAGATGTAGTTTATTTACAGACTATCATCGCTAAAACGTCAAAAGAAAACTACACCCATCAATTTTTCGTTCAAAGACTTAGAAACAAAAACACCGCAGTATTTATAATACCGCTACATTCCTAGTATCTACTTTTATTCACGTTTCCGGTTACATAAGCAACGTAACAAGCGCGTGAGTCTTTTCACTGACAATCCTGGCTCTCGTGTTGTTTTAAAGACAAAAAATGTCAACTGATTCTGCACGATAACTGGTTTATGACTATACTCGATTGACCTAAGGATTCATAACTAAATCTTATCGATTGAGGGGGCTGCAACCGGCGTAACTGAACCTGCCACCTCGCGAACGCATCCGGTTGCCTCGGTTTATTGTTAACAACCCTAGTAAATACTGTACAATATTATTACATTACTTCATAAAACTACTGTTGTTGTATAGAGTACATTATATTTTGAGGTTTTTATACAATTTTTACAATCCAAAAGTTTTTTTAAGACACTTTTTACATGTTAAAATTGTGCTGTTTTGCAGGCCCAGCACCGATTACAGTGATTTTATTCATTTCAATGGGCCATGTTGATTTGAGTTAAGAGCTCTGTTACAAAACCAATTAAGCTTGTAAGTTGAGGTATTATTGTACATGACTCAACCGCCACTAACCTGCCCAAGAATTAAAGAATCAAAGTGTAACTAATATAAAAAAAAAAAACTGACTGTCTCTAAACAAAACTAGAATAACAAAAAAGTACTGTAAACATGTTAGCAACTACCAAAAATGTAAAAAGGGGAAAAAATGAAAGCCATCTACCAGGTGACCTGTTGATCCTGCCTGTCTGTGAGCGTCTCACTTTCTCACTCCTGTCATCTGCCTTACTGCCTTTCCTGATGAGCAACCACCTTCGGGTACACTCATGGGATGCACGAGGAGGCTAATAACCTGATTAGCAAACACACAGACCAGATGGCACATACTATGACCACATGTAGTAAACTGCAGCCTCTAAAGTAGGAATTTGTAGAAGTCTGAATTTTGGCCATGGATGAAAAAGATGTCTCTTAACTTGAAGCCTTAAAAGCAAGATGCAAGCATTTAGCTTGAGACTAGAGTTTACATCATGAGGGTTCAGTTCGGCAACTGTGAGAGGATTATCTTCATGTGCGTTTCGTTATTCTCTTTGGAATGAGAGAATATTCTTAGTGGAAGTTACGCAAAGTAGTGTGACTCTCACGTAGTAAAACAGTGGTGTCCCAATGAGACTACAACACTGCTCAGTCTTTTGTTGTTTATATGCTCTGCATTTTCAGTAGGAAATTTATCTTTGCATTTATCTACTTACATTATTTGAGAGCTCCAACCTTAGATTGCACTGTACATTGAGCAAGGCATAGAGACCTCAGCTTTTTAGGGTGCTCTTGTGTGTGCAACCCCCTCAATTGAACCCCCCAATGTCAGTTTATAGAACCAGACTGAATGTATACCATTTGAATGGATAGACAGATTTTGGTATTGATCCAATACCAAGTAAATACAGGTCTAGTATTGCTGATATTGATATCAATTCTGATACCGATACTTTGACTTGGAATGTCATAATCACTTTATACGTTAGTGGATTTGCCTTTAGCTATGAAGGACTAAGATAACACCGGAAAACTATTTTATTCAAATAAAATGTTTTTATAACTAAATGCAACTAAAACAACAAAACAATGTATTAGTCTGAAATTAATTGAAATAATTCCCTTGCTATGTTCAATTACACACAGTTATTTAAGAAAAAAGTTACTGGTGCAAAACAACAAAAGTGCACCAATGTAACAAAAAATGTAAATCGAAATAAATGTCAACAAATCCATTGCAGGCAGATATTCGTGAAAAATAATGGCAGTATTCAGTTAAGCTGGAAGTGGAGGGGCTAAGTGTGCGGGTGAGCAGTAGAGAGAGAGAGATGCACTGTTTGCACTGACAGACTCGGGGAGATACTGTGGTTGTACAAACTCTGAGGAAAAGCGAGTAAAGTGGTACCTCAACTTACAAGTAATTTGAGATATGAGCTGTCTCTTGGCTTTTTATTATGCTTTAAATTGTGAGTATAATTTGAATTACCAGCATTTCCACTGCCTGTTGAAGTAGTAATTGTTCACAGCTGTATTTAATATTTTATCCGTGATTATATGACGTTAAATCACTAAATGTATTTTTAACCTGCTGGCACTTTGCCTTTGCCCAGGGACAACCAATGATAATGAACTTGCACTGTAGCTATATGCAATATACAATATATATAAAATTGGAACTGTATGTATTGTGAAATATCCCTGTCAAATAAAACCAAACAAACAGCACACAGCCAGAGATCGACACAATCCTTCCATCTAACAACTGTTGACGTGAGCGCTAAAGATGACAACCACCAAATCAGAAAAACAAACAAATAAAAACATGTCCTACAGTCAAACAGACTCTGCAAAGCAGCCAAATGCAGCGCTGTCAATGTGCACAACTTCAAAGAAGAATTCAGCTTGCGCTGACAACACAGGATGGAGGAACAGCCCGAAGGAGACAATGCATTAGTCTGGTATCCAAAATAAATGCTGAATAATAATACATTATTTAATAATAATAATAATAATGTGCTGTAAAGTTCAAATTTGAATGACAATAAAAAGGAAGTCTAAGTCTAAGTCTAAGTCTAATAATAATAATAATGGATTCGATTTATATAACTCTTTTCTAGACACTCAAAGCACTTCACAGAGAAGTGAGAACCCATCATTCATTCACACCTGGTGGTGGTAAGCTACTTTCATAGCCACAGTTGCCCTGGGGTAGACTGACGGAAGCCTGGCTGCCAGTTTGCGCCTACGGCCCCTCCGACCACCACCTATTATTCATCATTCATTCACCAGTGTGAGCGGCACTGGGGGCAAGGGTGACGTGTCCTGCCCAAGGACAAAAGGGCAGCGATTTGGATGTCAAGAAGCGGGGAGCGAACCGGCAACCCTCAGGTTGCTGGCATGGCCGTTCTACTCACCACGCCATGCCCCCATTATATAAAACTACTGTAGCTGTTTGTAGTATATTCTATTGTTTATTTTTAAACAGTGTTGAAAAGTATTTTTTTTATCTAAAATATATATATTTTCTTTTAAAAGGCATGACGCGTGTCAAAATTGTTCTGTTTTGGGGAGAGGTGAGCAAGGATTGAATTGATTTCAATTATTTCAATGAGATACGCGTGTTTTGAGTTATGAACTCAGTCATGGAACAACTTGTGCTCGTAAGTTGAGGTACTACTTAGGGCTGCAACTAATAACTAATTTGATAATCGATTAATCTGATTATTACTTCGATTAATCGATTAATAATCGGATAAAAGAGACAAACTACATTTCTATCCTTTCCAGTATTTTATTGAAAAAAAAACAAACAGCATACTGCACCATACTTATTTTGATTATTGTTTTTCATCTGTTTGTAAATGTTGCAGTTTATAAATAAAGGTTTATATATAAAAAAAACAAAAAAAACAAATTAAAAAAAAATTAAAAGTTGCCTCTGTGCATACGCATAGCATAGATCCAACGAATCGATGACTAAATTAATCGCCAACTATTTTTATAATCGATGTTAATCGATTAGTTGTTGCAGCCCTAGTACTACGATAATATGCTGAAAGTACAGACAAGAAACTACAGCAAAAGTTTCGATCCGATACCAATACCCACTTTGGTATCAGTACGCCCACCCCTAATAGAGACTAAAACAGAGTGTGCAACTGTCTTTTCTCTCACAGCAAATGTTATTTTTTCCTCAAAGTGTATAGTTTTACTCACCAGTACTTCAACTTGACTTTGCTCAAGTCGTACACTTCAATCACCTGCCAGCACACAGACAAATGAAAATAATTGGCATGTAACAGGTGTCCAATACATACAACAGGTAAATGTGATTAAACAAAGGGGCAATGAGAAAACGGTAATATTATCTAAAAATATGACCCAACATACCAGTGAGACAATTTTTTGAACGTGTCAGGACATGCATATTGTATTATTGTGTGTGTATGGCCCTGATTCTTTTCAGATATTTAATTCACACAAAGTTACACAGATTTTTACCTTAAGTCTCTGATTTGTTGCATCAAAAAGCAGTTTAATGCCATCCTGAGTCAGGTTCAGTATGAGATCATGGCTGAATGGTGTCTGTGGGGGACATAAATAAGGGCATTAATTAATATCCACATGAATGGACGCTCACACGAGACAATTCGCTGACAAAAACATTTATGAGCACAAATCATTCTCTTAGAATTCTTGCATGCACATATGCCTTTGCAGCAGAAATATGCAATAATATAATCAACAGTAGAATGTCACTGTGATGTTCAACCGTATTATGTAGCAAAAACTCAAACTGTCAGTTTACATTAGGGTTTTTCTTTTACATTTGATGTATCGTATGTACCGGTATGTTAAAAAAAAAACTGAAACTGAACTGAACTGTATACAGCCAAACGCACCTACCTAATTTTATTTTTAGTATAATTTTTTCTAATTAACAATGGATCAGAATTGTCAATACAGATTAAAATATAAATACACCTATTCATGTCATCTACTATTAATATTATAATAACTTGGAATTAAGTTTTAAAGGGGTCATGTTATGATTTTATTTTCAACATTATAAAGAAAACACTTCCTTTTGGTCTTCATAACATGTAACGGTGGTTCTTTGTTCAAAATGTTGCATAGATCATGTTTTACAGACCGTCTTCAAGCTACTTTACGACCGTCCAGTCAGGATGTGCCATTTTGTGGGCGGCTTATTTTCATGCCTTTACTTCGACAGAGTCTTCTCCCCGCCATCCATGTTGTCATATTCAGCGCTTCCATAACGAGCCTTCTGACAAGACATACGCTACTTTATATTAGAAATGGCAACAGCGGAGGATGCATGGGCATGTGCGAGCCAGTCTGCCCCACAACAAGATAGAGAAAAAGAAGGAACTTATTGACTACAGCGTCGGACTACAATGGCGGAGTCGCGCAAAGATCTTGGGGTAAATCTCTACCATGTATGGATATCTGCTGACGTCACAATTGGGAAAACACGTCACAAGTTGGGCAAATTCCAAACGGCTCGCTTGGAGAAAGTATGAAGAAAGGCAAGATTATTTTTTTCAGCTATCCCTCCATTGTTTGATTTCAAATTTTACCGCACTTATGCAGATCCAAAATACACAAAAACAAGTACCAATAGGTAAGAAAAGTTGATTTTCCTTTAACATATGAACCAATTATTTATTACGCTTATTCGGCCCCAGAATTCATCATGAATAAAAGTTGTTCTTGGTTGAAATAGTATAAATATTTTTGTGCCACCTCTTACCTGTTCACTATAAAGCACCTGGACATTTTTGATGATGCGGCAGTGTTTCTGGAGAATAGAGATGGATTGGGCCAATGGCATGCCTTTGGGGAAAAAAAGAGACATACAGCAGTTTGCCTCAGTTTTAAGGTTGGACTATATATAACTTTGTAAGGGGTAAGTAAACTCCCAATAACTGTATAACAAATGCTAAGTTATTCGGCAACATAATGAATCCTGAATGAAACAAGCTTCTAATTCTCTTCTATGGCAACACAGGTCACTAATTTGGCCTTGTTCACAGTGCAGGTCAGTGACAATTGCTTTGGCCATATGCGACCTGTATCTGATTTTTTCAGGTCCGTGTGAACAGTGCAATTCCGAATTTTTCATATCCGACCCAGGACTCTTTCGTATGTAGATATAAAGCGAACATATATGCGACGTGTCCTCAATATGAATGCTCCCGTGCTCAGGTCATATTCATCAGAACAAAAGGTCATCAAAAAGCCATAAGCGTCATAATTATTTGCCAAAATAGACCGTTACAAAATAAATAGTTGACAACGGCGCAGAAAACAGGTGAAAATAATATGTTTAAGGACCTTACGTGAATTTTTTACCACTTGTGTCCAACTGCTCGCCCTCTGACACGCACATCAAACTGACATTGAAGCAAAATATCCCATAAAACTGCAGGATCCAAATACTTGTCATCCTCTTTCTTAATCTTCTACGCACAAATAATTTGCCTCAGAAAATGTTGTTTGATTGCTAAAAATCCTAAAAATTGCCACAAATGCGCCATTTGATTGATTGAGACTTTTATTAGTAGGTTGCACAGTAAAGTACATATTCCGTACAATTGACCACTAAATGGTAACACCCGAATAAGTTTTTCAACTTGTTTAAGTCGGGGTCCATTACTGAGACCATCTAGTGGAATCCATGTTTACTTCTGTAAACATTGCAGTGCGTGCAACGTCATGATGCCATGTCCGCCTGCGGGTCAGATTGCATTCACATTAGAAATCAAATGTTTTTTGGCCGTGTGAACGGCCATTAAAAAGATCGGATTTTACAAAGAAATCCGAATTTGACATCTGACCCTGCAGTGTGATCATAGCCTTATTGTATTTCATATAAGAATTCTAAAAGTTGTTTTCTTTTAAAATGTATGTTAAATGTTAAAATTGTGCCAGTTAAATTGAATGAATTTCAATGGGCGAATTTGATTTGAGATAGCGATAGTGTTTTCAGTCAAGAGCGCTGTCACAAAACCAATTAGGCTTGTAAGTTGAGGCACTACGACTCTATGTGTCCGTAATAATGTGTATAATATTTAGTTTCATCCTTCGATTGCGGCATCGCTTCTGCAATGACACATTTATTTCTGTTTACAATTGCATTCATTTTCTGCTGACATCGTGGAATAATGCAAAGTTTCCCCATTGTCCTTCCACTTTCAAATAATGCGTGGACAGTTCTCAACCCCATTTTAGTAGTTTCAGCAATCTCCTTTGTTTTCCTCGTGCTTAATACAAGCCAATGATTTTTACCTTTCCGAAAACAAAGGAAACCCCGGCCGAGTCATACCAAAGACTATAAAAATGGGACCCATTACCTCCCTGCTTGGCACTCAGCATCAAGGGTTGGAATTGGGGGTTAAATCACCAAAAATGATTCCCGGGCGCGGCACCGCTGCTGCCCACTGCTCCCCTCACCTCCCAGGGGGTGAACAAGGGGATGGGTCAAATGCAGAGGACAAATTTCACCACACCTAGTGTGTGTCATTGGGACTTTAACTTTAACATCCTTTCCATAACCCCTTCAAGTAGTCTCTTTTGACATGCAAGACCAAATAAAAGCAACACACTGACTTTTACGGTTTGCTTAGTTAAATCTAAGTGGTGACCTTTTGTGGGCCGGGCAGTGTTGTAAGCACATTTACTACAGGTGAATAGCCTTTTTCACATTTACCAAAGACATAAGCATCTTCTGTCAAATATGCGAGAATTGTTGTTTTGATTATATCAGTACGTCTGTCCATTTTCTACCGCTTGTCCCTTTCGGGGTGGCGGGGGGTGCTGGAGCCTATCTCAGCTGCAATCGGGCGGAAGGTGGGGTACACCCTGGACAAGTCGCTACCTCATCCCAGGGCCAACACAGATAGACAGACAACTTTCACACTCACATTCACACACTAGTACCTACCTAAGGCAAATTCCCATTGCTCATTTCCGAGTGATCGCTCAGGTACCACCTCCAGATCCAGCATTGGCAAGTAGTAGAGGGTGGCTCACCTTAAGACACAATGGAACCCACTGAAGGATTCTCTCTCTCTCTCCCTCCCTCCCTGATCAGTGTGCACACAACTTTACCTAGATTACTTTAATTCATACCTCAGCCAAACAGCCACCATAGTCATGTGTGGGCATCAGAGTGGCACTTTTCCAGTAACAGGTGCCCACCTTAATCTATGATATGTGGCTATATAGCATTTAAAAAATGTTGGAATTATATGGTCCTTACAACTTCCAATTTTAACAATAGTTTAGCTGCTGGAATGTTTTGCAAAAACAAATTACACAACCTACCAAGTACAGTATCAGCTGTCAGTCAAACTGGTGCCTAATTGTGTAATCTGGAAGGCTCACACAGCAAGATAGACTCGTTTGCACTGCGATTACAGAGAAAAATAAACAATCTAGTCAATAAATACTGGAATATTCTGTCACTATGTGCAAGTTACGAAAGCAGCAACAACGGAGCTACTGTACTGGCTAACATTTGCCGACGAGGTAGCCGCTCTGATTGCGTTGGAGATTAAGTACAAATAGAAGGAAAAAAATCTGGAAATTAAACAAATAGATGATACACTAATCAGGTTATAAAAAGACAAAGCGGGTTAAGAGGGTGTTTGTCTTCCTTCCTTCACGCTAATATACCAGCGTTGAGAGCTAGCTCCTCTGCCGCCGAATCAAATTCCTCGGTAGGAAACACGTCCCCTTGTTACACATTTGTTTGTCGGCCTTTTTGAGTCCGCCGTGTTCCTTTTACGAGCCTAATGTTTGGTCGGTGTCGGCGGCCGAGAAACAGCAGCAGGGCGAGCGAACAACGGCAACTTCTGGCTTTCACGACAACAAGAAGCAGCATCAGCTGATTGTTTAACTTCCTGTCTTCGACGCATGCGCTTTACAGACGTGGGACGTCAGAGTAAACAGCTCACTGATGGCAATGGAATTGTTTTTTGTTTTTTTTTTCTCTCAGAACTTGCTTAACAAAGTTACATTATTTGCTGTAGCAAAACACAACATGTCCGAAAAGGAGTAGGAAGTCTATTTTTTTTTTTAACTTTTCTATTTTCTATAATAGGAACTCTATTTTATGCTGCCCTTTTTTTTGCTGCAGCTGTATATATACTGTAGTATTGTACATGGTAATTGTTATAAATATTGTATATATTATATACAAATATAATATTATACAATAATATAATATATCAGTATATATTATATAGAGATGTCCGATAATATTGGCCTGCCGATATTATCGGGCGATATATGCGTTAAAATGTAATATCGGAAATTTCGGTATCGGTTTTTTATTATTTATTTTATTTAGGGCAGCACGGTGGAAGAGGGGTTAGTGCGTCTGCTTCACAATACGAAGTTGCTGAGTAGTCTGGGGTTCAATCCCAGGCTCGGGATCTTTCTGTGTGGAGTTCATGTTCTCCCTGTGACTGCGTGGGTTCCCTCTGGGTACTCCGGCTTCCTGATTGATTGGCCACACTAAATTGGCCCTAGTGTGTGAATGTGAGTGTGAATGTTGTCTGTCTATCAGTGTTGGCCCTGCGATGAGATGGCGACTTGTCCAGGGTGTACCCCGCCTTCCGCCCGATTGTAGCTGAGATAGGCTCCAGCGCCCCCCGCGACCCCGAAGGGAATAAGCGGTAGAAAATGGATGGATGGATGGTTTTTTATTATCGGTATCGTTTTTTTTGTTGTTTTTAATTTTTTTATTAAATCAACATAAAAAACACAAGATACACTTACAATTAGTGCACCGACCCAAAAAACCTTCCTCCCCATTTACACTCATTCACACTCATTCACACAAAAGGGTTGTTTTTTTCTGTTATTAATATTCTGGTTCCTACATTATATATCAATATATATCAATACAGTCTGCAAGGGATACAGTCCGTAAGCACACATGATTGTGCGTGCTGCTGGTCCACTAATAGTACTAAACTTTAACAGTTAATTCTACTAATTTTCATTAATTACTAGTTTCAATGTAACTGTTTTTATATTGTTTTACTTTCTTTTTTATTCAAGAAAATGTTTTTAATTTATTTATATTATTTTATTATTATTTTTTTTTTTTAAAGTATCTTATCTTCACCATACCTGGTTGTCCAAATTAGGCATAATAATGTGTTAATTCCACGACCGTATATATCGGTATCGGTTGATATCGGTATCGGTAATTAAAGAGTTGGACAATATCGGAATATCGGATATCGGCAAAAAGCCATTATCGGACATCCCTAATATTATATCAACGAGTATGACGATCCTCCTGGTAGGGGTGTATCCCTTTATGGAGGATGCCTGTGCGTGACTTTGTTTAACGTGGGGAGACTGGTGCACAGACAGTCACCGCACACGATCCTTGACAGAATCGGGTCAGGGTCCAGTAGTGGCATAGAGTCCAAGACGACTGGGGACCCTTTTCTGCTGCAGCCTTCTTCCGCCATCGCAGCCGTTGTGGTAGTTCTTAAAATTACCGTCTTCCGGCTGCTCCGCCGTTGAGGTCTTCACCGTATCCCTGGCTAGGGGGCAGTCAGGTACTAGGCCCTTGCCAAGGGCCACCTGGGGTAACAGTAGTAAAGGGGTTAACCTCCTAGTGCCCCAAGACCCCATAGAGGAGCCTCCACCGCCGGATGCACTTTAACGTCATGCCCAGGATTGATATTATATAATGTATATATAATACACCTCTTCCTCCTATCCAGGAAATTGCAAAAAGCCGCTGCCTGACCAGGGCTCAGAAAAACTGTAGAGACTCCTCCCACCCCCACCAAGGACTGTTTTCACTACTGGACTCTAGAAAGAGGTTCCGCAGCCTCCATAGCAGAACCTCCAGATTCTGTAACAGCTTCTTCCCTCAGGCCATAAGACTCTTGAACGCATCATAATAATCCCCTTAATTCCCCCCAAAAACGGATGAACTCGCTGGAATATAAAGACAATATAACATACATCCATAAACGTGGATGCATATGAAAAATTGCAATATATTTAGCTGTACAGTAATCTATTTATATATATATGCACATTATTGCTCTTTTATCCTGCACTACACACATAATTTTGTTCTTATCTGTACTGTAAAGTTCAAATTTGAATGACATTAAAAGGAAGTGTAAGTCTAAGTCTAAGTCTGTGATATGTAAATCTTACATGTATGTTATATTGCTACTAGGGGAACATTTTTAGTCTCCTTTATACCTGCATTATCTTTTCCATCCTTACACTTTCCATCCTTTGTAACTGAGCTACTGTGTGGAACAATTTCCCTTGTGGATCAATAAAGTTTGTCTAAGTCTACGTCTAAGTCTAAGAATCCAGTTTACTCTCCATGTGTCTGCAATTACTGATAAGCATGATCACTCCCTTTGGTCAACACGTTGCTATTTTCTGTTATTCTTTGATCTATAAACGTGGATAGCTTATTAAGTTATAAAATACAGTAGTAGAAATGGACAGAGAAATTGCATGATTATCAAGCATGTACTAACAATGTATTAAATAACAATAAAAAAAAATGAATTCAGCATAAATTATATCAGCCATTGTGCTTCTCAGGCAGTTCTACTGTCCCTTTAACTGGCTCATATTAGTACATTGTTTGAGTTCCCTTCTCAATCTGTTCCTTAATTTTACCGCACATATTGATGTGCTAAAAGTTTTGGTTAGGTTTTTGTAATGTACCAGATTTTCTGTATTTAATTTTTTGTAATTTTAAAACATAGGAAGTTTGTGTCTCGAGGTGAGCTTGGGGTTCACCCCAGGATGCAGAGACTCTAGACGCCACGCAGGAAATATAATAGTTTAATATTGAAAAAAAAAGTAGCACCAGCGTGCAAGAAACAAAGGTCCATGGGTGAGTCATGAACCTAAACAAAAGGCCAAACAGGAACCCAGGCAGGAGTAAAAAAACGTACATAGACAAACTAAAAGTTAAAAAAAACAATGAACCAGCGCTTTCTTTTTCTTCTTCGTTGTTTAACAGCGGTTGCAAGCTGATTTGGTGCATTACTGCTATTGCCCAGATGTGAATGATGTCTTAATGGTTTACAGGCTAAAGTTTGGCATTATACATTGTTTCGGATGTCGTATTCATTTATATACCTGCATATACCTGCATATATATATATATATATATATATATATATATATATATATATATATATATATATATATATATATATATATATATATATATATATATATATATATATATATATATGTCTTAATAAGGTGAAATAGGAGATGAAATAGTCTTATGATTTTTTCCCCACACATACATACATATATATATATATATATATATATATATATATATATATATATATATATATATATATATATATATATATATATATATATATATATATATATATATACTACCGTTCAAAAGTTTGGGGTCACCCAAACAATTTTGTGTTTTCCATGAAAAGTCACACTTATTCACCACCATACGTTGTGAAATGAATAGAAAATAGATTTAAAACATTGACAAGGTTAGAAATATTGATTTGTATTTGAAATAAAGATTTTTTTTACATCAAACTTTGCTTTCGTCAAAGAATCCTCCATTTGCAGCAATTACAGCATTGCAGACCTTTGGCATTCTAGCTGTTAATTTGTTGAGGTATTCTGGAGAAATTGCACCCCACGCTTCTAGAAGCAGCTCCCACAAGTTGGATTGGTTGGATGGGCACTTCTTGCGTACCATACGGTCAAGCTGCTCCCACAACAGCTCAATGGGGTTCAGATCTGGTGACTGCTCTGGCCACTCCATTACCGATAGAATACCAGCTGCCTGCTTCTTCTCTAAATAGTTCTTGCACAATTTGGAGGTGTGTTTTGGGTCATTGTCCTGTTGTAGGATGAAATTGGCTCCAATCAAGCGCTGTCCACTGGGTATGGCATGGCGTTGCAAAATGGAGTGATAGAATTCCTTATTCAGAATCCCTTTTACCCTGTACACATTTCCCACCTTACCAGCACCAAAGCAACCCCAGACCATCACATTACCTCCACCATGCTTAACAGATGGCGTCAGGCATTCTTCCAGCATCTTTTCAGTTGTTCTGCGTCTCACAAACGTTCTTCTTTGTGATCCAAACTCCTCAAACTTGGATTCATCCGTCCACAACACTTTTTTCCAGTCTTCCTCTGTCCAATGTCTGTGTTCTTTTGCCCATCTTAATCTTTTTCTTTTATTGGCCAGTCTCAGATATGGCTTTTTCTTTGCCACTCTGCCATGAAGCCCAGAATCCCGCAGCCACCTCTTCACTGTAGATGTTGACACTGGTGTTTTGCGGGTACTATTTAATGAAGATGCCAGTTGGGGACCTGTGAGGCGTCTGTTTCTCAAACTGGAGACTCTAATGTACTTATCTTCTTGCTCAGTTGTGCAACGCGGCCTCCCACTTCTTTTTCTACTCTGGTTAGAGCCTGTTTGTGCTGTCCTCTGAAGGGAGTAGTACACACCGTTGTAGGAAATCTTCAATTTCTTAGCAATTTCTCGCATGGAATAGTCTTCATTTCTAAGAACAAGAATAGACTGTCGAGTTTCAGATGAAAGTTCTCTTTTTCTGGCCATTTTGAGTGTTTAATTGACCCCACAAATGTGATGCTCCAGAAACTCAATCTGCTCAAAGGAAGGTCAGTTTTGTAGCTTCTGTAACAAGCTAAACTGTTTTCAGATGTGTGAACATGATTGCACAAGGGTTTTCTAATCATCAATTAGCCTTCTGAGCCAATGAGCAAACACATTGTACCATTAGAACAATGGAGTGATAGTTGCTGGAAATGGGCCTCTATACACCTATGTAGATATTGCACCAAAAACCAGACATTTGCAGCTAGAATAGTCATTTACCACATTAGCAATGTATAGAGAGTATTTCTTTAAAGTTAAGACTAGTTTAAAGTTATCTTCATTGAAAAGTACAGTGCTTTTCCTTAAAAAATAAGGACATTTCAATGTGACCCCAAACTTTTGAACGGTAGTACCTGCATATATATATATATATATATATATATATATATATATATATATATATATATATATATATATATATATATATATATATATATATATATATATATATATATATACACATATATACACATATAGTAGAGAATGGATTCATATGGCCCCATTCCTAAGTGGATCTCATGTGAGAGGAAGGTGGGGGGTTAATCATTGTGCAATACAGTCTGCTGAAATTGATGGCAAGCGCCACTCTACATAGCAGCTGACGATGTGTTCAAAGTTGGAACTGCCATCAAACACATTTTAAGATATTCAGCACTCTACTGCCGTCTGGTGGCTAAAGTGGATAATGCAACCCCCAAATTTGTCATGTTTCATGTCTAAGGTAAACAGCTGTGAATGCGGCTATATGGATCCCCTTCCTACTGTAAATATATATATATATATATATATATATATATATATATATATATATATATATATATATATATATATATATATATATATATATATATATATATATATACACATACACACATATACATATTCATATATCCAGATACACACAATATATAGGGTAGGACGTCAGGACCAGCAAGACCTTCTCTGCTGGTCTAACATAACCAGAAATCATGATCATAATTCAAGATAAAAGTAATTTTTAATTTACTTTCCTAAATATCTAAAAGTGTCCATATTCTAACAATTCAGAATCAACAATGCGGCCGTCTGTGCACTGTAAGTGAACGGGCACATACAGTTGATAGATAATTGCGATAGCCAATCAGATCATTAGTTGTTGTCAGTAAGGCCTTTTAGCTGGCCTCCCGTTGAGCGGTACTACTGGCTTATACGGCATTGAATGTGTGACTTCTGATTTACTCATTTTTCAGTGAACTGTTAAATTTCCAGCCTTTATTCTTGCCTTGCATATTTGTCTGCTACTTCATTTCCCATCACTCCTACATGAGCTGGGACCCAAACACTTTTGAAACCAGCACCTTCTGACCAACATTGCTAGCTTTAGAAGCCACCTGAACAAAAACCAGGGACAGCTGTGACTTCTAATTGCTTGTCAGGAAACAGCTCTCAGGCATAGATAAAGTGATTGAGAGTGGAGACAAACAGGAAGTGGAATGAGAAATAAGAGTGCTGGACAGGACCTCATCCTCCAGATGTCCAACATGCCTCGAAGTGCTTCCGTGTGACAGACGTACTGCAATATAAAGCGAGGTCCGCTTGGTTCTTGACGTGCTTAGGCTCGCAGTTGTAGCTGTTTTTCTCATCATGTTGCTTGCTGGCCACCGGCTGACTCGTGCATATGCATTTCCACTCCTAAAATCACAAGCAATGACATCACACACTAATATGGACAAAGAAATTTGTCTGCGTACAATTTTGTTATCCATTTTTGTAGACATTGTCAACTAATTGTTGCAACTCTAATGACAAGCTAGCCTTCCAGACATGCTATCGATGACCGTATGAGATTGAAAGAAGTCAGTAGGAATATGAGAAGTAACCCTTTGGCGGACCAGACAAAAAAACTTGGTGGGCCACTTTTGGTCCCTACACAGCACGGTGGACCAGGGGTTAGTGCATGTGCCTCACAATACGAAGGTCCTGAGTAGTCCTGAGTTCAATCCCGGGCTCGGGATCTTTCGGTGTGGAGTTTGCATGTTCTCCCCGTGACTGCGTGGGTTCCCTCCAAAGACATGCACCTGGGGATAGGTTGATTGGCAACACTAAATTGGCCCTAGTGTGTGAATGTGAGTGTGAATGTTGTCTGTATATCTGTGTTGGCCCTTCGATGAGGTGGCGACTTGTCCAGGGTGTACTCGCCTTGCGCCCGAATGCAGCTGAGATAGGCTCCAGTACCCCCCGCAACACCCAAAAGGGTAGAAAATGGATGGATGGATGGATGTTAACTTTTTAACCATGAGTCGCCACCTTAACTTGGTGGAGGAGTTTGAGTATACCCAAATGATCTAAGGAGCTATGTTGTTGGGGGATACATGCCCCTGGTAGGGTTTCCCAAGGCTAACTGTTCCGACTAAGAGCGGTTCAAAAGACTCTTATGAAAAAATAAAATAGAAGAGCCGCACCTCGCCCAAGGGACACCGGAGACCGACTCTGGGGCTCGTCAGCGAGCTCCTGGTGGCCGGGACTTCCTATACGTACAGAGCCCGGCCGGGCACAGCCCGAAAAAGAGACGTGGAACCGCCCCGACCCACCACCTGCAGGGGGAACCATGAGAGTCCGGTGCTTTGTGGACTGGGTAGCAGTCGAAGGCGAATCAGGAGTCTGGTTCGCATTGCCGGTAGTAAATCAGACATGTTCCCAGCTGACATTAGACTCCGCCAGGGCTGCCCTTGGTCACTGGTCCTGTCTTGACAGAATTCCTAGGAGCAGTCAGGGTGTGGAGGGTTTCCAGTTTGGTGGTCAAAAGATTGCATCTCTACTTTTTGCAGATGATATGGTCCTGTTGGCTTCATCAGGCTGGGACCTTCAGCGTTCACTGGGGCGGTTTGCAGCCGAGTGTGAAGCTGCTGGGATGAGGATCAGCACCTCCAAATCTCGCGAGATTGACATACGGATTGGTGCAGCGTCTGTTGTGATGCAGTCACTGCACCGGTCTGTTGTGACGAAGAAGGGAGCTGAACCAGAAGGTGAAGCTCTTGATTTACCGGTCAGTCTACGTTCCTACCCTCACCTATGGTCAGGAGCTTTGAGTAATGTCCAAAGGGACAATGTTGCGAATACAAGTGGCAAAAATGAGTTTCCTCCGCTTGATGTCTGGGATCACCCTCAGAGATGGGGTGAGAAGTTCGGTTATCTGTGATGGACTCTGAGTAGAGCCGCTGTTCCTTCACATCGAGAGGACCCAGCTGAGATGGCTCAGGCATCTACTACGGATGCCTCCTTGGTGGTGTGTTTCAGGCATGTCCAGCCGGGAGAAGGCCTCATGGCAGACATAAGACACGTTGAAGGGACTATGTCTCACAGCTGGCTTGGGAACGCCTCAGTATCCCCCCTGTAGAACTAGAGGAGGTGGCCAGGAACTGGGAAGTCTGGGCATCTCTGCATAGACTGCTGCCACCACTCAGCAGTGGAAAATGGATGGATGTTAACTTGTATTTAAACATTTTGTATTTAAATGTGTTTATCTGCAGGTTTGTAGGAATTTTACTGTACACAGTGTGTTTTTCTTCTTACAAGCTTGCAGACCCTTTGTCATGATTGATCTCTGTTCTTTTGCGGGAATTGTCTCAATGGACAAATTTTGTCATACAGACATTAAATCCTTGTGAAAAAAATGTATATGGTATCTCAATATCATTTTCATATGATTCTATGATCTGACAGGAGAATTGTCAGATGGTGGCAGAGGGGTTAGTGCATCTGCCTCACAATACAAAGGTCCTGAGTAGTCTTGGGTTCAATCCCGGGCTCGGGATCTTTCTGTGTGGAGTTTGCATGTTCTCCCCGTGACTGCGTGGGTTCCCTCCGGGTACTCCGGCTTCCTCCCACCTCCAAAGACATGCACCTGGGGATAAGTTGATTGGCAACACTAAATTGGCCCTAGTGTGTGGATGTGAGTGTGAATGTTGTCTGTCTATCTGTGTTGGCCCTGCGATGAGGTGGCGACTTGTCCAGGGTGTACCCCGCCTTCCGCCCGATTGTAGTTGAGATAGGCTCCAGCGCCCCCCGCCACCCCAAAGGGAATAAGCGGTAGGAAATGGATGGATGGATTCTTGGAATTGTTCTCTACCCTTTGTCATCTATGTATTTATGTCATTCATGTGTTTCTTGTTGAGTTATAGACTGTAAAGATGGGTATACCGATATCGTTAGTTTACAGAACACTCATTGCATTATTATTCAATTATTAACAAATATTTGCGACCTAAAAATGGCAATTGCTCTAAATAATTCTTTAATTTGGCTGAAATATTGCTCGATATTGTTGAAATTAGTGTACAGTACATGCTTGTTCTGCTATTGAAATTAATAATTTATGTTTTAGTTGTCCGTCTGTATTCTTCCTCTTGGTAGTCGACTTATATTACAAATTACATTAATGTTTGGGTCTATGTTATTTAAGGTAAATGTGGTAAAGATTTCCAATTCATGCTCTTGTTCAGCAGTCCTTTATGTTGTACGTACTGTTATTTACCTGGCAGTCCAGTAGATATGATGATTTGTAACATCTGTGAAGTTCTTTGATGCCAACTACTTTGGTTTCTTCTACACCAACCATGTTTGACCTATATAGGAATATAATAGTAAACCAATAAAATGTAAACATGTTCCAAATAAAACTACAAACTAATTTTTGCTTACAAACGCTGTCCAATAAACAACTATTTATTAAATTGTATCTGAGTAGGACACAATGCTGTTACTCCTTTGTTACCCATTTTACTGTGTCATTAAAAATCCCAAAGGATACCAAAATCCCAATAATTGACTATAAATCCTTCCAGGATTGGTTGGGGTTTTGTTTATGACTGTTGCGACCTAAAACGCCTACATTTGCGGCAGCCTTTTTGCACTGTTTTGATCCTCTTTTTTTCAATTACACTGAATCAGCTTGTGATTTTAAGAATCGGCTATCAAGGGTTCCTTGCAAAGACAAGATATTTAATGTTCGAACTCAGAAACTTTTTTTTGTTGTTGCAAATAATCACTAATTTAGAATTTAATTGCAGCAACACATTGCAAAAAAGTTGGCACGGGGGCATTTTTACCACTGTGTTACATGGCCTTTCCTTTTAACAACACTCAGTAAACATTTGGGAACTGAGGAGACCAATTTTTGAAGCTTTTCAGGTGGATTTTTTTCCCATTCTTGCTTGATGTACAGATTAAGTTGTTGAACAGTCCGGGGTCTCTGTTGTGGTATTTTAAGCTTCATATTGTGCCACACATTTTCAATGAGAGACAGGTCTGGACTACAGGCAGGCCAGTCTAGTACCCGCACCCTTTTACTATAAAGCCACACTGTTGTAGCACGTGGCTTGGCATTGTCTTGCTGAAATAAGCAGGGGCGTCCATGATAACGTTGAATGGATGGCAACATATGTTGCTCCAAAACCTGTATGTACCTTTCAGCATTAATGGTGCCTTCACAGATGTGCAAGTTACCTATGCCTTGGGCACTAATACACCCCCATATCATCACAGATGCTGGCTTTAACAATCCGGATGGTTCTTTTCCTCTTTGTTTGGGAGGACACGACATCCACATTTTCCAAAAACAATTTGAATGTGGACTCGTCAGACCACAGAACACTTTGCATCAGTCCATCTTAGATGAGCTCAGGCCCAGCGATGCCGGCGGCGTTTGTGGGTGTTGTTGATAAATGGCTTTCGCTTTGCGTAGTAGAGTTTTAACTTGCACTTACAGATGTAGCGACGAACTGCAGTCGCTTTTCTGATGCAGTACCGCCTGGGGATCAAAGGGCTGTAATATCATCACTTAACGTGCAGTGGTTTTTCCAGATTTTCTGAACCTTTTGATATTACGGACCATAAATGGTGAAATTCCTAAATTCCTTGCAATAACTCGTTGAGAAATGTTCTTAAAGAGTTCGACAATTTGCTCACGCATTTATTTGTTCACAAAGTGGTGACCCTCGCCCCATCCTTGTTTGTGAATGACTGAGCATTTCATGGAAGCTGCCTTTATACCCAATCATGGCACCCACCTGTTCCCAATTAGCCTGTTCACCTGTGGGATGTTCCAAATAAGTGATTGATGAGCATTCCTCAACTTTCTCAGTCTTTTTTGCCACTTGCCACCAGCCTTTTTTAAACATGTTGCAGGCATCAAATTCCAAATGAGCTAATATTTGTAAAAAATAAAGTTTTCCAGTTCGAAGTATCTTGTCTTTGCAGTCTATTCAATTGAATACAGGTTGAAAATAATTTGCAAATCACTGTATTCTGTTTTTATTTACGATTTACACAATGTTCCAACTTCACTGGTTTTGGGTTTTGTACAAGTAGACACTAGATGGCAGTAAAAGCACATACTCAGAGTTCATTGTCACAGTATGTACAATTTTAATTGTAATTAGGGGTGTAGGAAAAAAATCGATTCGCGATTCTCACGGTGTGCGATTCAGAATCGATTCTAATTTTTTTTAAATCGATTTTTTTTTAAAAACAATTTTTTTTAAATCACTCAATCCAACAAAACAATACACAGCAATACCATAACAATACAGTCCAATTCCAAAACCAAACCCGACCCAGCAACACTCAGAACTGCAATAAACAGAGCAATTGAAAGGAGACACAAACACGACACAGAACAAACCAAAAGTAGTGAAAAAAAAAAGAATATTATCAACAACAGTATCAATATTAAATACAATTTCAACATAGCAGTGATTAAAAATCCCTCATTGACATTATCATTAGACATTTATAAAAAAAAAAAAAAAAAAAAAGAACAATAGTGTCACAGTGTCACGATTTAACAAGCTGGCGGACCCAAAAGCAGACAAGAGAGGCAGATAAAAAGTCCAAAGGGTTTAATTTAGGCAGATGAGGGAGGAGGGAAAGGCGTCGTTGGCTGGAGTGGAGGTGTCTGGCAGGCAGGCAGGGTTAGAGGAGGTCCCGAGGTCGGCACTAGAGGCAGAGGAAAACAATGGTGAGGCGAGGAACTAGCTACCAGGAGCAAAGGCACAAACAAAAGATCAACAAGATTGTCAAAATGCTGCGAGAACTTGCGAGAACTTGCGAGAAGCCTTACCACTTGGAGAGCTGTGGAACGATCTGGCAGTGTTGTGTGAGGAGGCCAGGGCTTTTGTGGAGTGGAGGTGATTAGCTGATGGCAGGCAGGTGAGTAGGCTGATCAGCGCCAGGTGTGCCAGACTGGGAAGCCAGGAACCCAAACTCCACCCACACATGACCACACCCAGACAGACAATACATACACACAAGACACTGCAGGGACTGTGACACACAGTGGCTTACACTTGCATCGCATCTCATAAGCTTGACAACACACTGTGTCACAAAGGTAAAATAAGTCTTATTTTTGGTTCATTTAATAGTTAAAACAAATTTACATTATTGCAATCAGTTGATAAAACATTGTCCTTTACAATTATAAAAGCTTTTTACAAAAATCTACTACTCTGCTTGCATGTCAGCAGACTGGGGTAGATCCTGCTGAAATCCTATGTATTGAATGGACAGAGATTCGTTGTGAATCGGGAAAAAAAATCGTTTTTGAATCGAGAATCGTGTTGAATTGAAAAAAAAAAAATCGATTTTGAATCGAACCGTGACCCCAAGAATCGATATTGAATCGAATCGTGGGACACCCAAAGATTCACAGCCCTAGTAATAATAGTGATGATTACTTATAAGTACAGAAAGAAACACCACCAAATGCGTCATTTTTGTCCGCTGTTGCAAACATTCCATGTTTATTTTATTTTGTCCATGTTGAACATTAATTTATGTTCAACACATTTATTCCTGCACGTCAAGCGCATTTGTGAACTGTTGAAAGCGACGTATAGCGCACATTTTTGTTTGTAAATGAGAGATGATGAGAGATTATCAATACACACTAGGGCTGTGAATATTTGGGTGTCCCACGATTCGATTCAATATCGATTCTTGGGGTCACGATTCGATTCAAAATCGATTTTTTTTTTTCAATTCAACACGATTCTCGATTCAAAAACGATTGTTTCCCAATTCAAAAGGATTCTCGATTCATTCAATACATAGGATTTCAGCAGGATCTACCCCAGTCTGCTGACATGCAAGCAGAGTAGTAGATTTTTGTAAAAAGCTTTTATAATTGTAAAGGACAATGTTTTATCAACTGATTGCAATAATGTCAATTTGTTTTAACTATTAAATGAACCAAAAATATGACTTATTTTATCTTTGTGAAAATATTGGACACAGTGTGTTGTCAAGCTTATGAGATGCGATGCAAGTGTAAGCGACTGTGACACAATTGTTCTTTTTTTTATTTTTTATAAATGTCTAATGATAATGTCAATGAGGGATTTTTAATCACTGCTATGTTGAAATTGTTACTAATAATGATACTGTTGTTGATAATATTCATTTTTGTTTCACTACTTTTGGTTTGTTCTGTGTCGTGTTTGTGTCTCCTCTCAATTGCTCTGTTTATTGCAGTTCTGAGTGTCGCTGGGTCGGGGTTGGTTTTGGAATTGGATTGCATTGTTATGGTATTGCTATGTATTGTTTAGTTGGATTGATTAATTAAAAAAAATTAAAAAACAAAAATACATTTAATAAATAAATAAAATAATACACACCATCATCTTTAACATGTGAATGTAGCCTTTTTGCTAGGACAGTATTGCAAAGGAAATTCTGTTCTTAATCGTCTCAGCTTGTATTAATAAAGGTTAAATAAATATATGTAAACTGAGCTGCCACCTTACCGTGGTAGAGGAGTTTGCGTGTCCCAATGATCCTAGGAGCTATGTTGTCCGGGGGTTTCTTTGCCCCCTGGTAGGGTCTCCCAAGGCAAACTGGTCCTAGGTGAGGGATCAGACAAAGAGCAGCTCGAAGACCTCGATGAAGAACACAAACAAAGGACCCAGATTTCCCTCGCCCGGACGCGGGTCACCGGGGCCCCCCTCTGGAGCCAGGCCCGGAGGTGGGGCACGATGGCGAGCGCCTGGTGTCCGGGCCTGTCCCCATGGGGCCCGGCCGGGCACAGCCCGAAGAGGCAACGTGGGTCCCCCCTCCAATGGGCTCACCACCCATAGCAGGGGCCATAGAGGTCGGGTGCAGTGTGAGCTGGGCGGCAGCCGAGGGCAGGGCACTTGGCGGTCCGATCCTCGGCTACATAAGCTGGCTCTTGGGACGTGGAACGTCACTTCGCTGGGGGGGAAGGAGCCTGAGCTAGTGCGTGAGGTGGAGAAGTTCCGGCTAGATATAGTCGGACTCACTTCGACGCACAGCAAGGGCTCTGGAACCAGTTCTCTTGAGAGGGGCTGGACTCTCTTCCACTCTGGCGTTGCCGGCAGTGAGAGGCGACGGGCTGGGGTGGCAATTCTTGTTGCCCCTCGGCTCAAAGCCTGCATGTTGGAGTTCAACCCGGTGGACGAGAGGGTAGCTTCCCTCCGCCTTCGGGTGGGGGGACGGGTCCTGACTGTTGTTTGCGTTTACGCGCCAAACGGCAGCTCAGAGTACCCACCCTTTCTGGATTCACTCGAGGGAGTACTGGAGAGTGCTCCCCCGGGTGATTCCCTCGTTCTACTGGGGGACTTCAACGCTCATGTTGGCAGCGACAGTGAAACCTGGAGAGGTGTGATTGGGAAGAATGGCCGCCCGGATCTGAACCCGAGTGGTGTTCTGTTATTGGACTTTTGTGCTCATCACAGATTGTTGATAACAAACACCATGTTCAAACATAAGGGTGTCCATATGTGCACTTGGCACCAGGACACCCTAGGCCGCAGTTCCATGATCGACTTTGTAGTTGTGTCATCGGATTTGCGGTCTCATGTTTTGGACACTCGGGTGAAGAGAGGGGCGGAGCTTTCTACCGATCACTGCCTGGTGGTGAGTTGGCTGCGATGGTGGGGGAGGATGCCGGACAGACCTGGCAGGCCCAAACGCATTGTGAGGGTTTGCTGGGAACGCCTCGCAGAGTCTCCTGTCAGAGAGAGTTTCAATTCCCACCTCCGGAAGAACTTTGAACATGTCACGAGGGAGGTGCTGGACATTGAGTCCGAGTGGACAATGTTCCATACCTCTATTGTCGAGGCGGCCGATTGGAGCTGTGGCCGCAAGGTAGTTGGTGCCTGTCGTGGCGGTAATCCTAGAACCCGTTGGTGGACGCCGGCGGTGAGGGATGCCGTCAGGCTGAAGAAGGAGTCCTATCGGGTTCTTTTGGCTCATGGGACTCCTGAGGCAGCAGACAGGTACCGGCAGGCCAAGCGGTGTGCGGCTTCAGCGGTCGCGGAGGCAAAAACTCGGACATGGGAGGAGTTCGGGGAGGCCATGGAAAAAGACTTCCGGACGGCTTCGAAGCAATTCTGGACCACCATCCGCCGCCTCAGGAAGGGGAAGCAGTGCAGTGTCAACACCGTGTATGGTGGGGATGGTGCTCTGCTGACCTCGACTGCGGATGTTGTGGATCGGTGGAGGGAATACTTCGAAGACCTCCTCAATCCTACCAGCACGTCTTCCTATGAGGAAGCAGGGCCTGGGGAATCTGTGGTGGGCTCTCCTATTTCTGGGGCTGAGGTTGCCGAGGTAGTTAAAAAGCTCCTCGGTGGCAAGGCCCTGGGGGTGGATGAGATCCGCCCAGAGTTCCTTAAGGCTCTGGATGTTGTGGGGCTGTCTTGGTTGACAAGACTCTGCAACATCGCGTGGACATCGGGGGCGGTACCTCTGGATTGGCAGACCGGGGTGGTGGTTTCTCTCTTTAAGAAGGGGAACCGGAGGGTGTGTTCCAACTATCGTGGGATCACACTCCTCAGCCTTCCCGGTAATGTCTATTCAGGTGTACTGGAGAGGAGGCTACGCCGGATAGTCGAACCTCGGATTCAGGAGGAACAGTGTGGTTTTCACCCTGGTCGTGGAACTGTGGACCAGCTCTATACTCTCGGCAGGGTCCTTGAGGGTGCATGGGAGTTTGCCCAACCAGTCTACATGTGCTTTGTGGACTTGGAGAAGGCATTCGACCGTGTACCCCGGGAAGTCCTGTGGGGAGTGCTCAGAGAGTATGGGGTAACGGACTGTCTTATTGTGGCAGTTCGCTCCCTGTATAATCAGTGTCAGAGCTTGGTCCGCATTGCCGGCAGTAAGTCGGACACGTTTCCAGTGAGGGTTGGACTCCGCCAAGGCTGCCCTTTGTCACCGATTCTGTTCATAACCTTTATGGACAGAATTTCTAGGCGCAGTCAGGGCGTTGAGGGGATCTGGTTTGGTGGCTACAGGATTAGGTCACTGCTATTTGCAGATGATGTGGTCCTGATGGCTTCCTCCGGCCAAGATCTACAGCTCTCACTGGATCGGTTCGCAGCCGAGTGTGAAGCGACTGGGATGGGAATCAGCACCTCCAAGTCCGAGTCCATGGTTCTCTCCCGGAAAAGGGTGGAGTGCCATCTCCGGGTTGGGGAGGAGATCTTTCCCCAAGTGGAGGAGTTCAAGTACCTCGGAGTCTTGTTCACGAGTGGGGGAAAAGTGGATCGTGAGATCGACAGGCGGATCGGTGCGGCGTCTTCAGTAATGCGGACGCTGTATCGATCCGTTGTGGTGAAGAAGGAGCTGAGCCGGAAGGCAAAGCTCTCGATTTACCGGTCGATCTACGTTCCCATCCTCACTTATGGTCATGAGCTTTGGGTCATGACCGAAAGGACAAGATCACGGGTACAAGCGGCCGAAATGAGTTTCCTCCGCCGAGTGGCGGGGCTCTCCCTTAGAGATAGGGTGAGAAGCTCTGTCATTCGGGGGGAGCTCAAAGTAAAGCCGCTGCTCCTCCACATCGAGAGGAGCCAGATGAGGTGGTTCGGGCATCTGGTCAGGATGCCACCCGAACGCCTCCCTAGGAAGGTGTTTCGGGCACGTCCGACCGGTAGGAGGCCACGGGGAAGACCCAGGACACGCTGGGAAGACTATCTCTCCCGGCTGGCCTGGGAACGCCTCAAGATCCCCCGGGAGGAGCTGGACGAAGTGGCTGGGGAGAGGGAAGTCTGGGCTTCCCTGCTTAAGCTGCTGCCCCCGCGACCCGACCTCGGATAAGCGGAAGAAGATGGATGGATGGATGGATGGACTAGGAAATGAATGTATGAATAGGAAGTAAACGTTTTTATACTACATTACCCAGAAGGCTTAGCGCTGTAGACAGGAACAGAAAGTAGCTCCGAGCAATGCTTGAGGAAGCTGTTTGAGCAATAAATAGTTCATGTATTGGTACATGTAGCTTTTTTCTGCCTCGTCTACAAAAGAAACAAACATAGGTTTTTGATCAGACAGTTGACGTGTGCGTTTGAGTGCCACTCAGAGACAAATTTGATTGGTGAAAGTTACGCTGATTGGCCCAAAATGTGCAGGGAAGTTGCAGGCATTGGACAAAGTTGTAAGGTCGCGCTTAATTTGTGGGGGAATAATTGAACTTGCGTGAATTGGTGTGAAGACAACATTGCAAATGTCCTGGAAGTAAGTAAATTCACTGATATTGTGAACACGTGTTCCTATAGCATACACATAGAATAGAACATTGACTCATTTATAATACGAAGGTCCTGAGTAGTCTTGGGTTCAATCCCGGGCTCGGGATCTTTCTGTGTGGAGTTTGCATGTCCTCCCCGTGACTGCGTGGGTTCCCTCCGGGTACTCCGGCTTCCTCCCACCTCCAAAGACATGCACCTGGGCATAAGTTGATTGGCAACACTAAATTGGCCCTAGTGTGTGGATGTGAGTGTGAATGTTGTCTGTCTATCTGTGTTGGCCCTGCGATGAGGTGGCGACTTGTCCAGGGTGTACCCCGCCTTCCGCCCGATTGTAGCTGAGATAGGCTCCAGCGCCCCCCGCGACCCCAAAAGGGAATAAGCGGTAGAAAATGGATGGGATGGATGGATGCTTTGCCACCATTTCCGGTGAGCTCTGCTGCCACCTGGCGTTCAAACATTAACATAGACCAGGGGTGTCAAACTCATTTTAGATCAGAGGCCACATGGAGAAAATTTACTACCAAGTGGGGCGGACTGCCAAAATCTTGGCACGATAACTTAAAAATAGAGACAACTTCAGATATTTTTCTTTGTTTAAAAATAGAACAAGCACATTCTGAAAATGTACAAATCATAATGTTGTTGTTGTTTTTTTACACTTACATGTTGCGGGTAATAGTATTCTAGCTTTATTTGTGGTTATTTATACTTTATGAATAAATTATGTGATAATGTTCATCAGTCAACTCATTGGTGTTAATATTTTAATCTATCATGATAAAAAATAATATCAAAATCAAATTACAGGATGTTATTTATGTAGTTTGCTCATTTTTCTCGACTGATGTACTAAAATCATGTGTTTTTTTTTTTTTTTTTTTTTTTTTTTTACATATGTAGCATAATCTACAATGATACAAATAATTGCTTTTGCAACATCTAGTGGACACATTTAGAACAGCAGTTTCTTTCATTCAAAAATTTCGGTTCATTTTTATACTTAGCAAACTCATCCCGCGGGCCGGATAAAACCTGTTTGCGGACACCCCTGACATAGACGCTAATACAGTATTTCCAGTGACGTGCGGTCACGCCTCACCTGCCATCATGGAAAGAAAAAAAATGTAAAAAGAAAAATAATTAATTAAATTGTTATATGTATCCAGTGATTATACTATAAAGTTATTTTCCATTTAACTTCACCAGTTTTAGATTATTTTTTATCCAAAATCGCTGAATTTTCACATTTACCGTTCAAATACTGAGAAGAGACGGTGCGGTGATCAGCAGCCAGTTGAGGCAAGTCACTCAGTTGTGCCTCAACATGGATTGCGGATTCGGCTAACTGCTGGCCTGCTGTGCAGTGAGACCGTATTGCTATATGAACTATATTATACATTTCCATAGTTTAGTTAGCTGAGGTATATAATGTACAGTGTATTTTGTCAACAACTGTATGTGTGTAACGTATTTCTTGTGCTGAGCAATCATAAAATGGCTGCGAAGACGCACTGTGTGAGGCTCGCAGTAATCCCGCCTCCTGGTGCCGGTTATTGCACCTCCGCCGCAGAGTGCACCCCCCGACGGGAGCGCCACACCAACCAAAGCCCACACCCAAACCCTCCACGTGCAAGACCGAATCCACCCAAAAAAAGTCACTTAACAAGAAGCCAAAAAGTGCAAAAACAACAATACTCGCGCCGGAGGAGCTGCAGGGACACAACATTAGGTACACCTGCAGACTGCAGCACGGATTTCATATTTCATTCATTCACAACTCCTCCAACACGAACACCACTGTTCCCGCACTTATAAGTAAAGGTAAGACCATAATAACGTTTTTTTGTATTAAATGTGCTTTTTTGTGTGCTACAGTTTGTATGTGTAAAGTTAAAGTTAAGTTAAAGTACCAATGATTGTCACACACACACTAGGTGTGGTGAAATTTGTCCTCTGCATTTGACCCATCCCCTTGATCACCCCCTGGGAGGTGAGGGGAGCAGTGGGCAGCAGCGGCGCCGTGCCCGGCAATCATTTTTGGTGATTTAACCCCCAATTCCAACCCTTGATGCTGAGTGCCAAGCAGGGAAGAATGCTGGTATGAGCTTTTAAACATAACCCGTTAACTGCTGCCAATCAAATGGTGAATAAGATAAATAAAGTTGATTTGATTTGATTTGATACTCTTTAGGGTTCCTATGTTTGTAAATCTGACTGTGATGAAGTCAGTGCCTCACCAGCCATGAACCTCACCGCACGTCACTGAGTATTTCACTGTGTACCCCTGCCTCTCACAGACCCCCAGACAACCTCCCCCCAGAAGGATTTGAGATGCACTCTTACAGTTAACAGCTAACAAATCTGACTGAAAAAAAGACAGTTTGATGAATGAGGTGCACTGATTGTTTTAGTTAAATACAAATAAACAGAAAAGAACACGTTTAAAATGTACAAAACATTTATGACACCTCATGACAGAGCTTTGGATAATCCACATGCAAAACACACTTACAATAAAACACAAGAAACAAAGAAATCTAAAACTTTTTTGGTGTTTTATAAATTTCAACTTGACCTGATTTAACATGAAACACTACAACTATCTGTGGACAAAGCAGGAACATGAACACAAATGAAAATATAAAGCAGTGAGAATATAAAAAGTAAACATCATGACTTTCACGCACGCACACACACACACACACACACACACACACACACACACACACACACACACACACACACACACACACACACACACACACAGACACACACACACACACACACACACACACACACACACACACACACACACACACACACACACACACACACCCACACACACCCACACACACAAACCAAGATAATTATGTAACAAATGTCATAACACTAGTGCCGTAAAACTAAATAGTTTTTCCACGCTCTTACAATCTTTAAATGATGATGAATACCTGCATGACTGACCAAAAATAGGGGAATATAAATGCAATTATGTAATGTGACTTTGGCACACCTAATTAATCTGAGTTCTGGAAGGATGCAGTATTCCGAGGATAAATAGACCGTAACTTCAACATTTGCATCTGAAAATAAGGACATTTTCCAGAAAATTAGGGCCGTTCTGGTCAATGTCTATGAATGTTCTCATTCATCCAGGTCATTGTAATCTCAGGGCATTCAATCGATCGCAACTGGACTGTTTGGTTTGTCTTAGAAGACGTTTCGCTTCTCATCCGAGTAGGCTTCATCAGTTCGTGCTCATAGACTTAGATTGGTCAGATCAAGTCGAGCGGCTGGTGCCAAATTGGCAAATATTTATACTCCAAAACCATGAGGTTGTGCCTGGGCAAGGATGGTTTCGCCCTATCATAGTGAGAAAAAGCACTGTTTTGATGCAAACGAGCAATCCTACTGTTCTGGTCCCCCTATGTTTTGAAGGGGAAAAAAACATGGGATATTTTGCAAAACTATTCAAACGGGTGCATGACGAGAAATAAGGGCAAATGAGGGTAGTTTCCTGGGGAAAATGGGAGGGTTTACAGGTATCACTAATACTTAAATAGATAGCCCTCTATTTCGTTTAATGCAAATATTCATATAATAAACCACGTAAACGTGACTGATTGTATCACACACAACTTTGAAAAAAAATCTTGAAGGACATGCTTTCAATGCCCTCCTTCTGGTTTCTTTGTGTTGATTGATTGTCGCAATACATTATCCATTACTGAGTATACGTTTTAACATAAGGTTGTCTCACCAATAAAATTAGCAAACACTGTCTCTTATTTGGCATGACTAACTTCTACCTCCTTTTCTTTCCAGCAAAGTCAACATCGGTCTCAGAAAACAGCAGGTTTTGAGTGAACAGACAACAAAGCAGTTTTAGGAAGCCCCGACTATTCATCATGTTTGTTATCATCGCATATTTGGCGATAAAACCAGCCTTTTCCATTTTCTAAAAAAACAGTTATCAAAATACTTATTAATCCACATATACTAAACCAGCGGCAACATTTTAAATGACTCAATACAAAATTTATGTTAAATAAAATTCAATCAATTTGTCATGTTTAAAAGGGTTTTGTCAAACCAGTCAATAATTAAAAAGGAAATCTGATACAGTTCACTTTCAATTAAATCAATGACCCATATTCCAATACCTTGATAAAGTATATTATTTTGATAATCTACAGTGGTACCTCGTTTTTTATAAGCCTCACTTCAACAAAAGATATTGCCAAAAATGTGTCCCTATTCTTATATACCAGGGGTCGGCAACCCGCGGCCCCGGAGGTGGTAGCGGGGGTGTGTTTTGTAGCGTCCCGGAAGAGTTAGTGCTGCAAAGGGTTCTGGGTATTTGTTCTGTTGTGTTTATGTTGTGTTACAGTGCGGATGTTCTCCCGAAATGTGTTTGTCATTCTTGTTTGGTGTGGATTCACAGTGTGGCGTATATTTCTAACAGTGTTAAAGTTGTTTATACCGGCACCCTCAGTTTAACCTGTATTGCTGTTGATCAAGTAGGCATGGCATTCACGTGAGTGTACGTACCAAAGCCGCACATATCTTATGGCTGGGCCGGTACATTGTTAGAATGGATGAAAAGCGGACGTGACGACAGCTCGTAGAGGACCTTAAAGGCAGTGTCTTTAAAGCACGCCCCCAAGACTGTGGTCCGGGAGGACTACGAGGTATAATGACTGATGAACACCTTCATTCGATAATGAAGGTTGCCTCAGCTCAAAGCCTGATCCCCGACATTAATGAACTAGCATCCCAGAAAAGATGCCAGCTATCTGGCTTGGGCATATCAGATTAGATGAGTGTGTTGCAAACTGAGCAGTTTAAAGTCCTGAATGGTTGGTTTATTCATTGTTATTTTATTTTCAAATTTATTAGCATGTGGAAAAAGTTAATGTTGATATTTACCTCAGATGGCTGCAAATAGAAAAGAGGCATTATATTTTTATTTAAATTGTATTTGATATGCCATTGATATTTTATTATTATTATTATTATTATTATTTGAAACTGGATTTTGCATGTCACTATAAAGTTATATGAGCCTTGCTTGTTCAATATTCAATGCAAAACTTATTTGGGTCCCTATTAAAAGGTTAATTTCTTCAACCTTGGCCCGCGGCTTTGTTCAGTTTTAAATTTTGGCCTACTCTGTATTTGAGTTTGACACCCCTGACTTAAATAGACATTAAGTATTTTACTTAACCTTCAACCCGACGTCTTTTTCGGAGTTGAAAACGTTTTGTTGCACGCAGAAATTTTATTTCATTTTCTCTGCAGTCGTTCAGTGATTTCATAAATGTAACCCATAATACTTTGTTTATATATAGCACAAAGCAAAAAAAACTTTATACGCAGTGTTATTTCATTTTAAATTTCAAAAGAGTTTTGTGGCTCCCATTGTTTTCTTTAATTTGTGAAACAGGTCAAAATGGCTCTTTGAGTGGTAAAGGTTGCCGACCCGTTATATACCGTACTGTCTCAGGTATTGGCCAAACAATGCACATAAAAAACTAGTAAATCTGGCTTTTTTTTGGTGAAATAACCCACCATGGGGCCAAAGAAAGTTGGGAGTTGTAGCATACTGCTGTGTAGTTGCAGAGTCACGACAGTGTGACGTGTTGTGCTGTAAAGCACTGTCAGTTTATCCATGGGTTCTTGGGTATGACTCAAGTGCCAGCGCTTTGATAAAAAAGGTGAGAATATAAGAAAGAACACATAGCAAGGTATGAAAAAAAAACCTCATAGAAAAAGTGTAAAAGGTAAAAGTGATGTTAAATGTTAATTTATCTGTTTCACTCATTGTGTGTATTTTGCATTGTTTTGTGCATTTAAAACCATTATTATGCTGTATAAAATGTACTTGTGTTGATAAAAGATTTTTTAAATTTCTTATGGGTAAAATCCAATTCAGTCTTCGAAGACCTGAAAACCGAGGTACCACTGTATTTGTAAATAATGGTGACTTTTCAGCTGATTGTATGGAAAGTGAAAGGATAACATCCCTCGCCCTCCTCCTCTCTTTCCTTTACTCTTCATCTTCCTCAGCGCATCTTATGGGCCACTTCAGTGCAGGCCATGTTGGAGCCAGGGCGGGAGTCGTACTGTCGTCTGGACTGGAGAGAGAGTGATGGAGGGATGAAAGAAGAAGGAGAGAAAGAAAATACATGAAGTACAGGTTTTTTAAATATCAGGACACAACATTAATAGGCTGACAAGGAAGCAGTTCCACAAAACACCAGCAGTGGGTGCAAGAGAGCTCTATAATGGCTCACTCACACATTTTTATGCCAACCAGCATGGAGCAAGGCCTATTCCTGCTGTAAAAATATCAAGTTGATGGGGTTGTCTTGTATTTTTGGGATATTTGGGTAAAATATGTGTCACCGCTCCCTCTCTTTCCAACTGTTCTCTTTAAAAGGACAGTATAGTTTAGAAGCTTTTTGTGAAATTTGAGCAGCGATATTAGGTTATGTCAGAAAAACAACCCAATAAAGTCAACATATATGCGTAAATAATCATGTTTTTGGTCTGATGACAAAAAAACTAGCATGAACGGGAAGCTACAGTAATCTTTTATTTACTTTTGATCAGGACCACCTGTGTGGACTTGAGTCATGATACCAGTCGTAAAATAAAGGTGATCGATGAAGCAATCATCAAAGAACTATCAAGCAGCTAAGAAATACCATACAGTTTCCCTTAGCCAAATTGCGCCTCAAATATTGCAGCTTCACCACATCGCAGATCTTTTCATGATATTTTTAAAGTGTAATTAATCATCAATCAATCAGTCAAAGTTTACTTATATAGCCCTTAATCACAAATGTCTCAAAGGGCTGCACAAGCTGCAAAGGACATCCTCGGCTCAGATTCCACATGAAAAACAAACAACAAAATTTAAGCATATTCTACAATTTGTTGGTGCTAAATTAAGCATTTCAATCATAAATATGGCTAAATAAACAAAAAATATCAATATAACACTAGTATTGGCCACTAGAGGAGACCAAACCAATCAGAACGCGCTGTTCACTATCGTGGCCACTGATTGGCTAAGCCTCAGGAAGCATTACTGTATTGGATTAAAAGAGTGTAAAAGTTACTTTAGGGCAGGGGTTGGCAACCTAAAATGTTGAAAGAGCCATATTGGACCAAAAAAAAAAAAAAAAAAATCCGTCTGGAGCCGCAAAAAATTAAAAGCCTTATATAAGTGTTATAATGAAGACAACACATGATGTAAGTGTCTATATTAGCAATATTAGCCTACTATGAAAGGCTGACGCAAATCTTCGTTGACCGAAATGTTCTATTTTAATTTTTATTCTACACATTTTTGCAACATTGGAAATCATTAGTAAAATGGAGGCTTCTCACAGGATGAGATAACTTCTGGAAATTACTGGCTCAGAATGGCCAAAGGTATAGATTTGTTCAAGTTTAAGGAAACAGTAGGCTGTCTTCTTCTAATGGATTTATTACAATCTTTGCAAGCTGGGTAACGTTTGCTGTGGTCTGGAACAACATGGCACACAAACAACTATCAGAAATGCAGGAAATATTACATACAGATAATGTGTCATGAGACATGCAAATATAAATTAAATACACAGAGGACATAAGTAAAGGATATTAAATGAGCTCAAATATACCTACAAACGAGGCATAATCATGCAATATTAGCCTAAATTGCATGTTTGCATCGATTAGCTTGCAGTCATGGATTGACCAAATATGCCTGATAAGCCCTCCAGCAAATCAATAAAATCAACAAAGCTCACCTTTGTGCATTCACGCACAGCATAAAATGTTTTAGTGGACAAAATGAGACAAAGAAGGAGTGGCGTAAACATGTCTTTCTGTGGCAGCATTGGAGAAAGTTGTACTTGTAAACAAACTACGATTAGTTCAAGGATTGCTGAAATTAGTGGGACAAAACGGTGAAGCATGTATAACATAAACAGTGGGATTTCTAACAATTAGTTTGTGTCATGTTTGTTCTCCTACAGAAAATACATTAAAACAAAAACAATTTTTTTTCTTCATCTTTTTCCATTTTCACACATCTCTGAAAGAGGTCCAGGGAGCCCCTAGGGCGGCCCTATAGAGCCGCGGGTTGCTGACCTCTGGTCTAATGTATAGGTTTAGGGAGCCACTAGGGCGGCGCTCATGCGGCTCTACAGCCGCGGGTTGCTGACCCCCACTTTAGGGTGTTAGTTCACATCTAGAGGGCTCTTATAATGTTCAAAAACTTTTTAGAAGGTTGTAGACAGTTTTTTTTAATGCTGTCGCTATGGAAATAATTGATTTATAACTAATAATTCCGACTTTGCAGGAATTCATTTATCGCGGTCATGTTCGGAACCAAGTTACAGCAATTAACGGAGGATTACTGTACTATTTTTGTATTTTATTTCACTCGACCAGTTATTATTCCACTGACATTAAAAACATGATTTTATATTCCGAAAACGAAGCTTTAAAAAGAGAGTTTGTCTTATATTCAGGTATGTGTTATTATATGTTTACACGTAAGTGATAGCTGTCATAACCAGGAAGCGGAGAAAAGAAATGAAATGAAATGCTGTTTGTTCATCCATCCATTAACTCCAGTAATAGCAAAGTATTTATATGCATGTACATTACAAAATGTCATGGTACAATTTTACCTCTGGTCTGACTGACTCCAATCTCATATGGTATTGACTAGGGATGTTTGATAATGGCTTTTTGCCGATATCCGATATTCCGATATTGTCCAACTCTTTAATTACCCATACCGATATCAACCGATATATGCAGTCGTGGAATTGACACATTATTATGCCTAATTTGGACAACCAGGTATGGTGAAGATAAGGTACTTTTTAAATTTTTTTATAAAATAAGATAAATAAATTAAAAACATTTTCTTGGATTAAAAAACAAAGTAAAACAATATAAAAACAGTTACATAGAAACTAGTAATTAATGAAAATGAGTAAAATTAACTGTTAAAGGTTAGTACTATTAGTGGACCAGCAGCACGCACAATCATGTGTGCTTACGGACTGTATCCCTGCAGACTGTATTGATATATATTGATATATAATGTAGGAACCAGAATATTAATAACAGAAAGAAACAACCCTTTTGTGTGAATGAGTGTGAATGGGGGAGGGAGGTTTTTTGGGTTGGTGCACTAATTGTAAGTGTATCTTGTGTTTTTTATGTTGATTAAAAAAAAAAAAAAAAAAAAAAAAAAAAAAAAACGATACCGATAATAAAAAAAAACGATACCGATAATTTCCGATATTACATTTTAATGCATTTATCGGACATCCCTAGTATTGACAGTAAAGGAGCTTCCTACACTGTCAGAAGTGAAGGCACAAAGAGAATACAGTTCTGAATGTCTTATCTTTTTGCATCTGCTCTAAAAGTGAACAAAAACTTGGTAAGGTATAATTTAGGAGTGATTCTTTGAGCCCAAATATTCACTCCACAGTATTTCACTGTGTATCGTTTGCAGGTCTTTGCAAGATGGACATATGTTTTATCATAGGGGAAATAGACCTTTTTTATATTGATCCACACACAAATTGAAGCCTGATGGGTCAGAGTAGGCTGCTTAACCACAAGTCAATACTGGGGAAGTGAAGGTGGAGTTGTGTCGCAGCTTTGCTGCGTCTGCAAGGTTGTGCATGCATACGCTTGAACGATATGAACGTGAGCTCAAGCAGTGGGGGCTAATGTCGATCAATACTAATCATATATTAATGCTTTCTGGCCTAGATTATCATTCACCAGCAGATTCTCTTTATGCTGAGCTGTCTGGAAAGAAGTAGGTGTGGTGCGTGTGTGTATTTTTCAATCTATTGCATCCATCCATCATTTACACAGGTACTTTTTGACCTTGAATGAGTTGGAAAAGAGCTGTATTTTAGCTTTTATGTTTTGTAGCATACACTGTATAGAGAAAGTAAATAATCCAAGAATATTTCTTTAAAAATGCAGATACCTTCATGCATGTAGGTTTTTACAAATGTTGAAGTATACTTTTTACTCTAAAGAAGGGCTGCCAAAATTAAAGCGTTAATGCGGCTTAATCTATCATCATCATTAATCTGATTTAAAAGTGACAGCAAGCTTTGTGCCTTTTAAACAGTTCTATGCTGTCTGTGCACTTTTATTCTTAAAAAGGATTATCACCTCACTTTATATTCAACATGCAGTTCTCAAAACTGCCATATTGCTCTCCAGCAAAAAATAATTGCATCCTTGCGCAACTACACATTTGCAAACTCTTGACAAAGGCCTTTGTGTGTCTGTTATACAAAACAACAAACTATTTCTGGAAATTGATACGTTTTCATGGGAACATGCAGCCTTACACAAGGCACGGCTTCCACTTAAAGCAATCTTCTTTGCCTAATATAAGGCCTTTATATGTCCTCGTCAGAGTCTATCAGGGGGTAGGCAATGGCAATTCTATTGATTTAGAGGGAGACACAAGTTTTCTTCTTCTTAGTGCCTCAGGGAAGAAATTTGAGATCAGTTGGATGAAACGTGACCTTCAAAAAATGTCTCTTTCTTTGTTGTTTGCTTATCTGATCTCTATTTTTGCTTATAGTTCCTGCCTTTTTATTCTCTATATTTACTGTGGGAACATAAGCATAAAGTTAGCTGAATTTTAAACAACCATGTAGCTCACTAAGTAGATAAGAGTCATACTGGAATAGTAAGAGTAAACTTCTCAACTGTGCCAATGTACTGACATGCATTAGAATGCATGCACACTGGACAGGCTAAATAACACGCCATGAATTCATAAACTCACAGCATCAATATTGGGTAAAAAAGCACATGAACACAAATGTGTTTCCTACCAGAACGTGGTGGTTTAGTGCATGACAGTGTGATAGATGTGAGAAATGAAACACACAGACCCTGTTGTTTTCTGCTGGCTGTCTGTCATCAGTCCCAGATTTTGGAAACCACAGGGTCCTAAAAAATAAACAATTTGGGGTTCAATTGTAGGTCAACTCACCATTGATTTCACCAAAGCCTTGATGAAAAAGTAAGTTTGCACTGAACAATGAATTATGTTTGGGATGGTTAAAACTACTGCATGAACATAATTATAGAACTGAAAGGGGAACTGCACTTTTTTGCACAATCCTTACGTGAGACAAAACACACGTCTTTCCTCTTTTTGTGTATTCCAAATAGTGAAAAACTGCTAGTACGATCTAATAATTAATCTAATCTATTCTACACGCCATAAAATAAAGAAGGAATGTTAGGAAAGGTTAATGTTAGATTATAATTCATGCATCTCACATGTTTAGGATAAGGTTGTGGCACCGAGTCAGGAAGTTGGTCAACTTTGAAAATCCAAACGCAACCAACTTACTACCATATGTTTTTCATTTTGGCTCTCAACAAATGGAACGCAACATAAGACCATCGTAATATCCAGGAGGCACTTTTTATCTGAGAAGTGAGGAGTATTCTTAATCTAGCAGCTCAAGGAAGAAAGAAATAAGAATCCAATCATCTCATCAGTCAGCATTCCAGTGAGAGAAGACATTGAAAGTCACTGTTGTATGTTCTTATTTAAAATGTCTAGCAATAGTGTTACATGATAAAGGCTCTCACAAAGTCTGCCGTTAGTGGTAGCACACCAGAATGTGCCCTCTTTGTTGTTATTGTTGATTGATGTCACAGAGCAAATAGCAACAAACGCAATGTTACGTGCTTTTGGAAAATCAATACGCCTCGGAAAAAAGAAAAATCCTATGATAAAATGAGCAAAATAGTGTAAATATCACATGTTGTCATTATTGTGCCTGTTACATACATATTGCATACATACTTACAGCATATAAAACAATGTTAGAGGTTTTTCGATGTTTTCAGAGAACGTATCCCCAATACCTGCAAAGTTAGTCGCCAGTTTTTCACTATTCAGAATGCCCGGAAAGACGTGTGTTCTTGTTTCACAAAAAGATTATGGATGATAGGCAAAACTCCAAAAAAGTACAGATCCCCTTTAGAACCTCTTAAGGCCCAAGCTGTTTGTTTACATGGTTTTTTTTTATTTCTTATTGGACCCTAATTAGAATAAAAACTAAAAATCATCTTTTAATATGATGTACTTTGTCCATAAGTACACAAACGTGTACTTCATGTGTAGTGACAAGCACATTTTTATTTTTACACTTTTTTTTTCCAAATTCCATTGTATGTTATACTTTTCTGACACCACCAGATAGCAGTATAAGTGTCCATATGTCGGCATAAGACCCCAATTCAGTAGTGTATACAATTTTGGAAATAAGAGCTAAAAGGTGCTGTCCACGCATGTGGCCACTAAGGCCTTTAGAGGCTAATTAGGGCAAATTACAAATATTCAGTATATTATCAATGATAGGAAATTAATTAGTTCTGATGAATGTTAAGAGAGGTAAACCTTTTGGACACCTGACAAAAACACTGTCAATCATAAGCAATTCATTACCTGATCCAGTTTGTGGTCATACTGATCATGCACTAAACCTAATGCCTCAATTCAGTCTGTAACAAAAATACTATTAGACATATAAAACAAACTAAAGCAAAGAAACACAGCCCACACATCCTTAAGATGCTCCAAGTAGTAAGCCAAGCAAATGCGTGATTCGCAAAAAATAAAATATTTGTCATTATAAACCACTTTCTCAATCAGTTACCATATAGATAATGATTTGCATGTGTATACATTTAACATCTATATATATATTGTTCTATATATGGTTTCCCATATAATCATTTATTTGTGGCCTGTCAACAAATTTGGACTGCAACAAATAGTTTGGTGGCGCAATGCATGGTAACGCCGCTCCGAATTGTCACGCAGTGCGCAGTAAAATTGAAAGACAGGAAGTGTTTCTTGCATCAATAATTTTCTCTATAATATAATAAAAGCACATGTGAAAGGTAAAGTATATGCCGTGGGTGTAGAGATCCAGACATGCAGGGCACCTCCACAAGGAGCGTGCATTACTGCCGCTGTGAAAAGCGGTTGTGCTTAGAAGAGAGAGAGTGGAGACAAGCTTTGGTAAGACTTCTCCTAAAATACGTAAACCAAGAATGTTCAGAGTGAGGCCTGGGGGAAATTTGAGGGCGAGGACTCTTTTTTTTTTTAAAGGCTTGTACATTGTAGAAAGACATAAAGAAAAGACAAACCAAGCAAAAATGGAAACATTGAGGAAAAGCTGAGATTTATCTTTAGCTACATGTGCAGATATACAGATTATTAAAGTGTTTCTGATTTTGATTTTAAACTTTTGTAAAAATTACATGCACATTTATTTTGTACATAGATTAACACAGTGCTTCTCAATAATATTTTGTCATGCCGCCTCCATTGGGGCATTTTTTTTTCACGCTGCCTTAAATTGAAATACAATTGAGAACTTGATCATATTTACTTATTTGTACAAACCACTCTTTGAGTTGCTGGCACCAGCACCTACATGCCACTTAGCAGACGTTGTATTGCTTTCTTACGTCACACCGAATTTTTATTGTATACTTGTGTATACTTGGTCATAGTTCCTGGTTGAGCCTGTTTATTAAATCGAGCAGTGCTGCCACCAAGCTGGAGGCATGTGTATCGTCCAAGAATTAAAAAATACGTTAATATTGAAAGGCCCCTCCTGACACCTCATCTTGCCACATGTTTCAGAAACTCTGGATTAACAGAAAAGTGCATTGAAAGGTGCAGTCTTTTAATCATGTTTACAAACTCTTTTAGTTTTTTCCTAGCCAATCTCTGGGTGTGTTTATACAGGGTGTGGCCTAAACACGGCAATAGTTGCTGGTGTTGCTGTTCCAGCATAAGGGAGCTTTCCTTTTCCTGCAACCAATTGTGTGGTGCATCACTAAAACAATAGCCTTCATTCTGTAACACAGGTTTAGTCATACAAACAGTCAGATTCTAAAAATACTTTGTAAATTGTCATACCAGTAAAAGCATGGGTAACTCCACAGTGTACTGTATTTTCATTTCTATACACAGTAGCATGTTTATGCACAGTAAAATGCAGCAAAGTTTTCAATATTCCTTTGGTTATTGACTTGTGCAAAACTATTGGGTTTGAATGACAATTCCTCATCCTTATTAGTAATAAACTACTACTACAAGTACTATTTTAAGTGGTACTTTAATATCTCCTTCTTACCTCTAGGTCGTCTCTGTGTGATCGCTCGCGCTCCTCAAAATCTCTGGTTCTGCGTCGAGCCTCTTCAAAAGCTGCCTGGGCCAGAGCATCTTCATGCTGCACACACATATGAAGGAAATGAGGTTATTAAAACTTGATTAGGATAGTGGGGAAAATATATAATGGGTGTACAGCAGTGCTTCTTAATTATTTGCTGTTACGCACCCCAGGAAAACGAAAACATTTGGTGCCCAAAGATTCACAGCCCTAATAAATAGTATTATTTGACTATACAATTGTTATAAGTGCACCTGTGCCTAACATTGTGTCCTTATTAACATTAAAGAAAACTAAGAGGAAAAAAGAAAGAAATATACCAAATACACATAACCTACAATAAAGAATACTATTTAAAATGCATCAACTTTCCTGAAATAAAAATAAATCCTTATTTGAACTATGAACCTTTTGATACTGAAAAAAACTAACTTAAATAACAATAATAAATTCAAATTGATGAGCAACATTATCTGAAGAGCATATACAAAACGTTAATCTCCAAAACAAAAATAAATAAAACAATTTGTGCAATTTTATAAACATTTTTTAATTAAAGTGCGCACGTCAAGTTTAAAGGCTATAATGAGCAAATTTTGTAGCGCAAAGCTTTTAAAAGCATGACACTGATAAAAACATGTTCCCATGGTCCCACGCGCCAGCCACCCCTGGTGAAGGGGTAATGGGGGGAGAGGGTATGGGGTTTGGGCACCCCACAGATGAGCTGGTGTAAGGAATGGCATAATACCGCTTCGGTTTCTCTGTATAGTAACGGAACACAATGCAAAACCTTGAAATCCAATGAAAACCTTAACCTTAGCCCTAACCTAGTAAATATAAACCATTTGAGGTGGTTACGATGAGGTCTGTCACACCACTACCTCTCCATCTGCCTGTTATCTATCGCCCAAAAGGGGCCCTATTCGGACTTTATCAGTAAATTTTCAGAGTTTGTAGCTGATCCAGTGACGCACGCAGATAATAGAATTATAATGGGGGATTTTAATATCCATATGAATACCCCGTCAGACCATCCGTGCGTGGCGCTCCATACTATAATTGATAGCTGTGGTCTTATAATAATAAATGAACCCACACATCGCAACGGTAATACAATAGACCTAGTCCTTGTCCAAAGTTATGGTACTCCCGTACACTAAAGTACTGTATTTTTCGGTATTTGATAAAACCCAACACCAAGAATAGACATTTGAAAGGCAATTTAAAATAAATAAAGGATAGTGAACAACAGGCTGAATAAGTGTACGTTATATGAGGCATAAATAACCAACTGAGAACGTGCCTGGTATGTTAACGTAACATATTATGGTAAGAGTCATTCAAATAACTATAACATATAGAACATGCTATACGTTTACCAAACAATCTGTCACTCCTAATAGCTAAATCCCATGAAATCTTATACGTCTAGTCTCTTACGTGAATGAACTAAATAATATTATTTGATATTTTACGGTAATGTGTTAATAATTTCACACATAAGTCGCTCCTGAGTGTAAGTCGCACCCCCGGCCAAACTATGAAAAAAACTGCGACTTATAATCCGAAAAATACGGTAATGTCCGATCATTACCTAATAACATTTCAAGTTACTAATAACCAATGCTTTAGCAGCCACAACAATAATGCTGTTACAACTACGACTCTTGCTAGCCTACTGCCTTCGGTAATAGCACCATTCCCAAATTATGTGGCCTCTATTGATAACCTCACTAACAACTTTAACGACGCCCTGCGCAACGCCATTGATAGTATAGCACCGCTAAAGCTAAAAAAGGCCCCTAAAAGGCGAATCCCCTGGTTTATGGAAGAAACCAGAGCTCATGTAGAAAGCTGGAACGCAAATGATGTGTGACTAAACTTGAGGTTTTCCATCAAGTGTGGAGTGATAGTTTAATAACTTATAAACAGGCGCTTACCTTAGCTAAAACTAATTACTACTCCAATCTCATCCGCCTCAATAAAAACGATCCTAAATATTTGTTCAGTACAATAGCATCGCTAACCCAACAGAGGACTTCCCCCAGTAGCTCCACCCACTCGGCTGATGACTTTATGAATTTCTTTAATAAGAACATTTAACTCATTAGAAAGGAGATTTAAGATAACGCGTCTTTGCTCCAACTGGGTTCTATTAACACAGATACGAATGTATGTACGACAGATATTGCCCTCCAAAATAATCTCTCTCTTTTTTTGAAGAAAAAACATTAGAGGAAGTCTTGCGACTTGTAAATGGGACGAAACAAACAACATGTTTACTTGAACCACTTCCCGGGAAACTCTTTAAGGAGCTGTTTGTAACATGAGGACCATCAGTGCTAAATATTATTAACTTATCAATTTCCTCTGGCACTGTTCCCCTAGCTTTCAAAATAGTGGTTATTCATCCTCTGCTCAAAAGACCTAACCTCCATCCTGACCTCATGGTAAACTACCTGCCGGTGTACCACTTTCCCTTTATCTCATCCATCCATCCATTTTGTACCGCTTGTCCCTTTTGGGGTCGCGGGGGGTGCTGGAGCCTATCTCAGCTGCATTCTGGTGGAAGGCAGCGTACACCCTGGACAAGTCGCCACCTCATCACAGCGCCAACACAGATAGACTACCTGTGCCCTCTCATCGTCATATTCCAGTAATCCCATCCCATCCAGCCTCTGTAGGTCGATCCATCCTCTCCAAATCACACACACCCCATTCAAGATCATTGGGGCCTTTAAATGGACCTGCGAAAACACAGAAAGAAAAAAGTGAGTGTTTTTCATTCAGCATCAAGCATAGCAAAAGGGTTTGATCCGTTCCTAGAAAACAAAATGTTAAAGTTGACTGCGGAGAAAAAGTTTTAAAAAGTGTTTTCAATGCAACTGAGTGCCTGCTGTCATTTTGTCGTGTATTAGTACTATACTGAACAAACAACATTAATTCACTGTGTTCTAATTCTTGCTTTTTTTGTGTCCTGTCCAGCCACTCAGGCAAATCATATTGTTGATGTAAATGCCCTAATTTGCTGTACAGTTTTTACTTTACAAAAGAGAAGTGTGGGATACCTCTCTTGTTGCCTTTTGTGTATTTGACTTTAATAAATGTATTTATATTAATGTTTAGTGCATCTGGACCAGAGCAGGAGGGGATAGAGAGAGGAAAAAAAGGAAGACAGGGGGGGAAATTGCAGGGACAAGAGGGGGATAAGACAAAGAGACAACAACAACAACAGAACAACATCAGCAAATACGATATGTAAAAATAAGATATGAAAAGTAATAGCAAAGAAGCAGTTAGTGAAGTAAATATTAATAACACAGAAATGACAGTGAATGTTATTACACTACAAATGGAGCATTAAAAATACCAGAACGAGCACTATTGATAAGGAATATTAACAATAATTACCTCTATAATCAATGATCAAGGGTGATGGGTCAAATGCAGAGAATAATTTCGCCACACCTAGTGTGTGTGTGACAATCATTGGTACTTTAACTTTAACTTTAACAATACAATTGTTTCGAATGCAGCGATACAAATATGTAATGATAACTTGAATTACAAAAGAACGCAAATATAGACATACGAGCACAGTAGAGGACAAGGCACGGGAGAAGCAGGGGACAGCCAGCGCCCAAGCCAGCGAGAGAGCCCAACCCAGACGAGCAAAAAGACGGGACGCCACCGCCCTGAGGGGCCCACAGACTCCCAGCAACCGGACGGAAAGACCACCCCCACTCCACGAACCCAACCCACCCCGCCCCCCCACACTTTGTGGATTGTAAACACAATTGGATATGGTTTAATGCAGGGTTCCCCAACCTTTTTTCCACCAGAGACCCAGGGACAACCCCGACAAGGCCGCTTCCAGACGGTGGCACTACATTGGGCGTGAAGGAAGGCGCGGCAGAGCGCCAGGGCAGGCCCTGGTCGACATCCGATAAAACAACCAACACGACGACAAACGAAAACGAAGCCGGCAAGTCCGCCAGCCCCGACAGCAATTCTTGCTTTAAGCAAGACAAAAAGACTCATCGGATTCCTGGCAAAGTTTCAATGCAAAAGAAGAACTGTGTACAATTTGTTTGTTTTTTTCAATCAAACACCTTGAAATTGGGCATGTATGTTTGATGTATGACAGTACATTTACTTCCATTGTTATACAGTTGAGGAGAGTGCCAACAATTCAAAACATAACACTCAAATGCACTTATATTTCTACACATTGAGAGAGAGATATTTGTCTGACTTTTTTCTCAATATCTTGACACAAAATTATGACTGGAATGTTCAGTAGCTAAATACACGTAATATTATCTATGAACTGAAATAGACAGGAGACACAATTTGTGTGTATTTGCATGTTTTCAATCATAGGCAATTCATTGTTCTTTCTTACATCTCCAAACAGGAGATGAGATAAACAGGAGATGTAAGAAAGAAAATAAACACAAACCTGTTTTTTTGGTCTTTATCAAGGTAAACCAGAGTTTAGGAATGAATAAACAAAACCAAACACATACTGCATATGCTGTTTTTCTTGAAAACATTAGGCAGCTCCAGGTTATTTTTGGAGAAACCCATACAGGGACCTCTTTTTACCACAGCTACTCACACTGCACAGAAGATGTAGAGGGACCGCACCCCGAGAGGCTGTGGGTTTTTGTGTTTATTCCAGTGCATATGTGTGCGTGTGTGCGCATAAGACAGGGAGGGAGGAAGGCAATTAGTGTGAGAGAGAGAGACATGGCGTCCACATCTTTGGGGCAGCATGATACTTTAAATAGAAAACTTCATTTTGCTTGACAGGGTTAATACATGCATGTGTGTGTAGAGTGTGTGTATGTATGAGGGGAAAATATGCAGAAACGGTCCAACCACAGACTTCCTCTGAGAACCATGTCAACCCCCACATCCATTTGCTAAAACACACACACACACACACACACACACACTCAGCTTCGTTCTCGAAAACTGAATCGTTCTACATGGTGAGGCCAGGTTGCGTTGCTAGAATGCTAGTGTTTCTCAGGGGTGTCAACCTTAAGACCTTCGGTGCAGATCTAACCCATCAAGTTGGCTCCACAGAACAAACCACAGCCAGAGTGCGTACAACGTCAAGACAGAAAGCTGATCCTACATGAGGCTGTGAACATAGTCCTCACTTTTTGTACATTGATGGAACACAAGCAAATCTTTTGTTACCAAAACCTTTTAAATAAAACATATTTTAACTGAAAATGTGACTATCTCCTTGCCACTACTTCTTTCTTGACTCAAAAAGTAGCTATCCTCCATTTGTTAAACAGAAAAATAGGAATATAAATGTATTAACATTTACTGCACCACAACAAATTGTTAAATGGGTCTTATTATGTAAAACCTGCTCAGTGGCCTTGTGGTTAGGGTGTCTGCCCTGAGATCGGTAGGTCGTGAGTTCAAACCCCGGCCGAGTCATGCCCGGGCGCGGCCACCGCTTCTTCTCACTGCTCCCCTCACCTCCAAGAGTGTGGAACAAGGGGATGGGTCAAACGCAGAGAGTAAATTCACCACACCAAGTGTGTGTGTGACTATCAGTGGTACTTTAACTTCAACCAACTTTTCTGACCTGTTGGTATCTGTATTTGTGATCCCCATAATTCCTGAAAACTTGAGGCATGGCGGAGATATTTATAAAACAATCCTGCCTTTTTTCAAACTTGCTCCAAACGAGCCGCTTGGAATTTGAGACTTTACTGACGTATTTTGCCATAGTTACATCAGCGGATATCTTCATATATGGTTGAGGTCTACACAAAGAGCTTTGCGCGAGTCCGCCATTTCAATTCAGTTGTAGTCAATAAGTTCCTTATTTTTTCTACCCTCTTGTTGTGGGACAGACTGGCTCGTACATGCACATGTATCCTCCGCTGTTACCATTTCTCATACAAAGTAGCCGATAGTTCGAACTTATATCTGTCAGTAGACTCAAAATGAAAGCGCTAAAAACTACAACATGGCTGATGGGGAGAATATGCAGTCGAAGGAGGCTTGGCCTGTAGGAGGGCTTCAGCAAGTAAATAAGACCGCCCACACATTCTGAAGAGGCAGTTAGAAAGCAACTTGAAGATTGTCTGTAAAACGAAATCTATGCATAATTTAGACCAAAGCACCACCATGACATGTTATGTGTAGACCACAAGGAAGTATTTTAAATGTAGGAAAAAATATATATTTTAACTCCTTTAAATTGTCGAAAGAAGAAGCTAATCCCTGAAATGTACATTGCTTATCTTGTTCATCTTAGCTTGTCCATCAGCGTTAAAAAACACTAAAGGTAGAGGATACAGACCAGATTGTACTACATTTGGTATTTAAAGGTCCAAAATACAGTGGTACCTTGGTTTTCGTATGACCCAGTTTTCGTATGATTTGGTTTTTGACAAAATGTCACTCCGGTTTTCAAACACTGTCTCAATTATCATACAGCCAAACATTGCACGTAACAAACTAGTCAGTTTGTGTCACGGACTAGCATGTCGGCAGTAGGCATGACCCCAGGATGCAGAGACAGGACATGACGTGCAGTTGAAAATGCTACTTTAATTATCTTGGCAGCAACAGCAACATAAAAAATGCAAATAGCAACAGCAAATGCAACACACTAAACATTGAACTCGCCCCGTCTGAGACGTGGCGCTGGCATATACTGTAGAGCACCCCAACGGTGACAGACAACAAGCGTGTGCCCTAATCACCAAACGGAGGCAGATATGTCAAATAGCGCCCCACACTGGCTGAGACGAGGCAGGGAAGTACACAGGAAGTGGAAAAACCGGGAGGAAGTAGCGTTAACGCACTTTTATTGAGTATGACTGCAAAAAAGCAAACATAGGGCAAAAGAAAGATGCAAGTTTCAAAATTTGGATGAAGAAGGTAAAACATTTAACAATTAAAAAAATAACTAGTAACAAAGTACGAGTTTGGCTCTCCCCTTCTCCTTTTCCGCTCATTGTGATCTTCGCCAACAAGTCTTGAATTAAAGTTGAAATACCAGTATAATGCAAAAACAATTTGTCCCTCCATTGAATCTGTTATCATATATCTGATTTATGACACCAAAGGATTTACAAAGTTTGCTAGTAAATAGATACGATCAAAATAGAATCAATCTCACGGAGATTCCCGAGCCATTTTGAGTTACTGCGCAAGCCAGTTAGGAACTACAGATCCCTTCCCCATCAACAACAATGCTAATCAAGCACTCTTTGTGAGCCAACAACGATAACTTTGGGGAAAATCATGATCAAAAACCTTATATTTTTGAGCCCGAACGCAAGGGGCATGAGCAATACGTTTTAGAAGCCGAGTGCTAAACGGATGTAGCTTTATTGAAACACTATAGCATCAGCAGCATTGCTAGGTGCTAAACATACAAACTAACCATAATAAAACAAACTCTTACTGTAATATTTACACTCTTGCTGGGACGCCGACTGAAGGGACGCTCACATAATCGCGTTTAGAGAATCAATCGCCATCCTCACGAAAGGTTAAAAAATAGTTGCCGCAACTAGCGTCTTTTTCACCATCTCAGGGGATATCAAAGTCCACCAGCCTCCAAGTTCATGACCACATTTGTCTACTACCAGGTGAGAGATGCATGAATTATAATCTCGAAATACATTTTACCAAGTTTGAGCTTGGCTGATTGCCATTCAGGGTTAAATCATTTTTGTTTCGTATTTAACGTGCTGCATAGTTTTCCCCATGCTTCCTGTTTCGGCCTGCTTTTTGTGCACTTCCCTACGTAAGATTTTTTGTTGTGTTTTCCCTCATAAAAAGTTTTTTACCTGCACTTTGCCTGCTGTCTCTGCTTTCTGCCGTCCAGACCAACAACATCCAAGTAAACCGTATCAGATGTATTATATCTCCTATAATACATTTGTTCTAAATGATTTTATTTGCATCTCCTCTTCTCAGTATTGTGGGCATTCTAATAATCAGCATATATTCTGCATTTACATGAAGACAGACACGCTAAAACAGGTGTTCTTCACCTCTTTGTCCTCGGGGCCCAACTTTTCCAATACTGAGGACCCCGGGGCGCAATCAAATAGTAGCACTGAATTAGTAATCCTACTCTTAATTTTAATTGTATTCAATAAATCTTTATGAAACCATATGTTAATCACAAATATTATTATTCATTTAACCTATAAACCATAGACTTAAGTCAGGCTAATTAGAAAAATAAATACCAACCAAATAAACTGCATAAATAGAGGCTCATAAATAACTGGCGGAAAATACATTTACATACAATTATGTTGTGCTAAAATAAATTCAAATTGAATATATTTCTTAACTAAACTGTCAATGAAATTAAAGTGCAAATGAAAATACAGCTTCACCACTTGAGTCATAATTTTTGCACCCAAGAACCTTCTCTATGACTCTTGCTCAAGACTTTTTCTGTTTGTTTGAGATTGTCATGGTCCTGTGTTCGATTCCCGGGATCGGGATCTTTCTGTGTGGAGTTTGCATGTTCTCCCCGTGACTTTGTGGGTTCTCTGCAAGTACTCCGGCTTCCTCCCATCTCCAAAAACATGCACATGCACCGGTGATTCGCAACACTAAATTGTCCCTAGTGTGTGAATGTGAGTGTGAATGTGATCTGTCTATCTGTGTTGGCCCTGCGATGAGGTGGCAACTTGTCCACGGTGTACTTCGCCTTCCGCCCAAGAGCAGCCCCCCGCAACCCCGAAAGGGACAAGCGGTAGAAATGGATGGATGGATAGATGTTATTACTGGTGGTAAAGTGTATTACAATTGAGTACTACGGGTGAGAAACAAATATTTTTGCGGCCCAATAATGGGCCCTATGGTAACAAAACACTGCGCTAAATGGATTCTATTTTGCTCATTTGAGAGACCCAATCCTCTGCGCACAACCTTACATCAACTTTGTGTGCGCTATCAAGTTTGCACTTTCTTTTCACATAGAGAATAATGACAATTATATTAACTGTACATATAATCTTCTATTCCTGGTAAGTGTTAGGAGAACAGGCCCAAAGTTACAAATGTTGTTTTCCAGCCCTACCACACAAAAAAACCTCCAAATAAACTAGAGTTATTCATCTTACTAAGACTTTTTGGACGATTCTGTGCATCCGATTTAATGCAACTTTGAAGGAACAGTCTCTTTCCTGTTCCAGCATGACTCTGCCTCAAGTGTACAAAGCAAGATCCATGAAGGGATAACTCATGCTTGGATGGGTTTATTGTCGGTGAATCTGAGAGTCGTGAACTCAAGTACTCAACCCTATCAAACATCTTTGGAGTGAACTAGAACACAGATTGTGAAACAGGACTTCTTGTCCAACACTAAACAAGTCACATCTGACCTTAAAAAATGGTCTTCTTCAATACCAAGGTCCGGCTGGCTAAGATGTATGACGGAATATTGGTATTATGTGATCGGTGAAATTTTTTATACTTTTTCTTTGGTAATTGAAGATTAAAACAAATCCTCTAAGCGGACTATTTGGGGTAGCCCCTCTGTCATCTTCTCTTAGCAAATCCCAAAATAACTTGGTATCACTTACAAAACCCAAAACCAGTGAAGTTGGCACGTTGTGTAAATCGTAAATAAAAACAAAATACAATGATTTGCAAATCCTTTTTAAACTATATTCAATTGAATAGACTGCAAAGACAAGATACTTCACGTTCGAACTGAGAAATGTAATTTTTGCAAATATTAGCTCATTTAGAATTTGATGCCTGCAACATGTTTCAAAAAAGCTGGCACAAGTGGCAAAAAAGACTGAGAAAGTTGGGGAATGCTCATCAAACACTTATTTGGAACATCCCACAGGTGAACAGGCAAATTGGGAACAGGTGGGTGCCATGATTGGGTATAAAAGCAGCTTCCATGAAATGCTCAGTCATTCACAAAAAAGGATGGGGTGAGGGTCACCACTTTGTGAACAAATGCGTAAGCAAATTGTCAAACAGTTTAAGAACAACATTTCTCAACGAGCTATTGCAAGGAATTTAGGGATTTCACAATCTACGGTCTGTAATATCATCAAAAGGTTCAGAGAATCTGCAGAAATCACTGCACATAAGCGTCAATGCCCGTGACTTTCGATCCCTCACTGCATCAAAAAGTGACATCAGCGTGTAAAGGATATCACCACATGGGCTCAGGAACACTTCAGGAAACCACTGTCAGTAACTACAGTTCATCATAAGTAAGTGCAAGTTAAAACTCTACAATGCAAATTTATCAACAACACCCAGAAACTCCGCCGGGTTTGCTGGGCCCAAGCTCATCTAAGATGGACTGATGCAAAGTGGAAAAGTGTTCTGTGATCTGACGAGTCCACATTTCAAATTGTTTTTAGAAACTGTGGACGTCGTGTCCTCCGGACCAAAGAGGAAAAGAACCATCTGGACTGTTATAGGTGCAAAGTTCAAAAGCCAGCATCTGTGATGGTATGGGGGTATATTAGTGCCCAAGGCATGGGTAACTTACACATCTGTGAAGGTACAATTAATGTCGAAAGGTACATACAGGTTTTGGAGCAACATATGTTGCCATCCAAGCAACGTCTTTTTCATGGACGCCCCTGCTTATTTCAGCAAGACAATGCCATGCCACATTCTGCACGTGTTACAACAGCGTGGCTTCGCAGTAAAAGAGTGCATATGTCAAAAACTCAATAAACGAATGCTTTAAAAAATGCTATTCTTCATAAATTGTGAACAATTTTGAAAATCTTCCTATAAAATGGTGAAATCTGTCTAACTGATAGGAGATCAGTGATTAAAGTTATTGCTCTTAATTGTTTATATTATTAGACAACATGAAATACTTTACTAGCTACTGTCCAGTCACAGCAGCAGTCTTTTCTGCGATGTTCACACTGCAGGGTCAGATGTCCAATTAATTTTTTTTTGTCAAATCTGATCTTTTCAGTGGCCGTTCACATTACAAAAAAAAGCGATTTCTACATGAATGCAATATGACCCGCATGCGGACATGATGACATAACTTTGCACGCACTGCAGTGTTTATAAAAGTAAACATGGCTTTCACTTGAGTCGGCCTCGTTATTGGCGAAATTGTGGCAATTTCAAGGATTTTGTGCAATCAAACTTAACATTTTCTGAACCGAATTATTGCGCGTAGAAGATTAAGAAGGAAGAGGACAATTATTTTGGCCCTTGCAGTTTTACGGGATATTTTGCTTCGATGTCTGCTTGAAGAGCACATTGAGGACACATTGCATAAATATCCGATTTATATGAACATACGAAAGAGGCCTGGGACGGATATGAAAAATTCGGAATGGCACTGCTCACAAGGACATGAAAAATTCCAATACAGGTCGCATATGGGCAAACAAATCGGAATTGGCCTGCAGTGTGAACAATGGTTTTGGGAGCATTAATGTGTAACACATATGTGGAGGGAAGTGTTGGCACAGTTTTTCGGATTCAATCTCATGCCAACCATTCAGTCAGCAACACCCACGAGCTCTGAAAACTCAATGAGCATCTTTGTTTTCCTTACAAAATTCCATGTTTTGCGTAGGTTTTCTACTTTTTGTTGTGAGAGTCTGACTTTCAGCTAAAGTTGTGCTGCAGCAATGCTATGAGGAAGTCTTGCGGCAACTGATCAGCAGTCAGAATGACACACAACACATGGTCTTTCTTTCTTTCCAATGACGGATTCAAGTATTTGAAACATTAATCATCCCCTATTCAAACACGCACTGCAACGCTCTCACAGCCAGCGACATGAACTTGATACCGACATAGTACTGATGGCACCATGTCATTGCAAATGTTTGCATGATAAATCAGACTGGTCAATAAGCAACCATTATAAAATACTGTGCATGGAAAGTACTGTATTTTACTTTAAGACAAAACCAAATCACCCATTTAGTTTCAAAGAGCCGCATTCTCTTTTTACCAAAGTCAAAGAGCAATAATAGCCAAAGACTAAGGTAGCACGCTTTTCATTCTGGTCTATTATATTCCTTCCTCCTAACAGCTAGTGTCCTGTGCAGTGGATGTTTTTGTTTTGCATAACATTTCCCCCCCTATTTTGTCATTCTAAAAGCAATTTTCATATGTTTTCCATTGAAAAATAATTGTACAACGCTTTCACTGGTAGTTTTTATTACCACTGTGAGTCTGTACACACTCTTTGTGTGCACTATTGTTCAGCTTTCACAGACATGCAAATGTCATGCAAATGTGCAGGAGAACTCATTAAAGTTAGGACGTGAAGTAAAAGCTGGTGTGTAAATGCAGTATATCCTCCTTAGAACCAGTGTCCTCTGCAGTGGACATTTTTTTTGTCTTTTTCTTTTGTCAGAGTTACAAAGAAATGGCCCTGTTATGCAAAACACAAGTGTCCACTGCAGAGGACACTGGTTCTTAGGATATAACATTGCTTTATCTGTTTTTATATCCTTAAGGTCAATCTCCTGTGCAACAGGGAGCTTAAAGGGGAACATTATCACAATTTCAGAAGGGTTAAAACCATTAAAAATCAGTTCCCAGTGGCTTATTTTATTTTTCGAAGTTTTTTTCAAAATTTTACCCATCACGCAATATCCCTAAAAAAAGCTTCAAAGTGCCTGATTTTAACCATCGTTATATACACCCGTCCATTTTCCTGTGACGTCACATAGTGATGCCAACTCAAACAAACATGGCGCATAGAACAGCAAGCTATAGCGACATTAGCTCGGATTCAATCTCGGATTTCAGCGGCTTAAGCGATTCAACAGATTACGCATGTATTGAAACGGATGGTTGTAGTGTGGAGGCAGGTAGCGAAAACGAAATTGAAGAAGAAACTGAAGCTATTGAGCCATATCGGTTTGAACCGTATGCAAGCGAAACCGACGAAAACGACACGACAGCCAGTGACACGGGAGAAAGCGAGGACGAATTTGGCGATCGCCTTCTAACCAACGATTGGTATGTGTTTGTTTGGCATTAAAGGAAACTAACAACTATAAACTAGGTTTACAGCATATGAAATACATTTGGCAACAACATGCACTTTGAGAGTGCAGACAGCCCAATTTTCATCAATTAATATATTCTGTAGACATACTCTCATCCGCGCTCTTTTTCTGAAAGCTGATCTGTCCAGTTTTGGAGTTGATGTCAGCAGGCCAGGGAAGCTAGGGTCGATATTCTTCTCTTGATCATCTTCGGTGGCATAAGGGACGGTGTGAGCCAAGACATCCAGGGGGTTTAGCTCGCTCGTCTGCGGGAACAAACTGCCGCCATTTCTTGCCGTGCTACCGAGGACCTTTGTCCCTGAATTGCTCACACACTCCGGCAGATTCAATGGGGGTCTGGTGGCAGATTTCTTTGACTTTATCGTTGGAAATGCATCTGCTTTGAGTGTCGCAGGATATCCACACATTCTTGCCATCTCTGTCGTAGCATAGCTTTCGTCGGTAAAGTGTGCAGAACAAACGTCCAATTTCTTGCCACTTTGGCATCTTTGGGCCACTGGTGCAACTTGAATCCGTCCCTGTTGATGTTGTTACACCCTCCGACAACACACCGACGAGGCATGATGTCTCCAAGGTACGGAAAACAGTCGAAAAAACGGAAAATAACCGAGCTGATTTGACTCGGTGTTTGAGAAAATGGCGGATTGCTTCCCGATGCGACGTCACGTTGTGACGTCATCGCTCCGAGAGCGAATATTAGAAAGGCGTTTAATTCGCCAAAATTCACCCAATTAGAGTTCGGAAATCGGTTAAAAAAATATATGGTCTTTTTTCTGCAATATCAAGGTATATATTGACGCTTACATAGGTCTGGTGATAATGTTCCCCTTTAAGCCTGACCATATCATAGAGATTTGGGGAGAGAATCACAGAGTAATTCAATACCTAATATATTGAAATAAGTACATGAAGTATACTTTTTCAGTTCAATAAAAGAAGATGTTTCTGCTTTTAAGGCATGGCGTAGTAACCACAGTGATTATATATCACATCTTTTAAAAGCGTGTGCATGAGTTTTGACTTTTGAGTATAATTTTGGATAATGTACTACACTGTATGTATTGTGTCGGTATTAGAAATGTCAAGCTATAGAAACATTTAATCGCGCCTAATCACATTTTGTCCATAATTAACTTAGACTTAATTGTGATTAATATCAAACAGAAATGTTTCACCTTTAATAAAACATGTACACCCAACATGAGACAGGACGATTGATTTGATTTATGTATGTTTATTTATTAAATATGATTGTTTTTTAACATATCAACACAAAATGCACACAAACACATGAACACACAGACGCAATAACTTTTCCACCTGGAGTCTAATCCAGTCCTTTAGTGCTCTCTCTTACTCTCACTATGAAACAATGATATATTTTATTAAATTGTCTCCCCTATATCTCACACTGTCTCATCACTTGCTTGCCAGTCTGGGCTGGGATGTAGCTGCACATGCGTCATTTGCGTGCTTGTGTTTGGAGGCGTGCCGACTGGGGACGCAATAAACAGGAAACATCATGTACAAAAGTCAGTCATGTTTTGATTTATTGCGGGGACAGAAAATTAAACCCAAATAAGCAACCATGTGTTCAAAAGCAAGCCCAAGAATCGTAACCCGGCAGTGACAAACTTTAAAACATACTTGCCAACCTTGAGACCTCCGATTTCGGGAGGTTGCGGGTGGTAGTGGTGGGGTGTGTGTGTGTGGGTGTGGGGGGGTTGTGGTTAGGGGCGTGGTTAAGAGGGGGGAGTATATTTACAGCTAGAATTCACCAAGTCAAATATTTCATATATATATATATATATATATATATATATATATATATATATATATATATATATATATATATATATATATATATATATATATATATATAAGAAATACTTGACTTTCAGTGAATTCTAGCTATATATATATATATATATATATATATATATATATATATATATATATATATATATATATATATATACATATATATAAATAAGAGAAATACTTGAATTTCAGTGTTCATTTATTTACACATATACACACACATAACACTCATCTACTGATTGTTGAGTTAAGGGTTGAATTGTCCATCCTTGTTCTATTCTCTGTCACTATTTTCCTAACCATGCTGAACACCCTCTCTGATGATGCATTCTGCTTCATCTCCTTGTTGTGTGCGCAGTTGTGCACTGCACTCTCTAAAAGCCCTAGATGTTAATGTCACATATGCATGTACAGTAGATGGCAGTATTGCCCTGTTTAAGAGTGTCACAACATTGCTGTTTACGGCAGACGAACTGCTTTACGGTAGACGAAAACGTGCCTGCTGTTGTTGTGTGTTGTTGCGGCGCTGGGAGGACGTTAATGAAACTGCCTAACAATAAACCCACATAAGAAACTAAGAACTCGCCCTCGATCATTCTACAGTTATAACGTGATTGGGCAGGCAGGCTGTTTATATTGTGGGAAAGCGGACGTGAAAACAGGCTGTCGACACGTCACTCAGTTCCGCCTGAATTTCGGGAGAAAATTTTTCCCGGGAGGTTTTCGGGAGAAGCGCTGAATTTCGGGAGTCTCCCGGAAAATCCGGGAGGGTTGGCAAGTATGCTTTAAAACTTCAGAAATTATCAAAAAGAATTGTGTTGTTAAAGGAAACTTATGTTAATTTGTTATTATCGCGTTAATTTTGACAACCCTTGTCGCTATATAGTTGTTGAAGAACAATCACATGACAATAATTTCATGACTTGGCTCATCTGCGACCATGCAGGTGTACACATGTCTATGTTTGTCAAAAATGCCCCAACTGTTTCCCACCCTCCAAAGCTGAATTAATACCTAATGTTGGTGTATCGATACAGGGTCCAGATAACAATATGATGTATCGAATATTAACACTGCTCTACAGGATAGTAAATATATACTGTTGTAGGAACTATACAATCACTACTATAAGTTATATTCAAGTTTCATTTGTATAATATTTTCCATTGAGGAGATATAAAAACACGGTTGATTTGAGGGGTGTTCACATTTGTGAGACACTGTGTATATTGTCTCATGTCTGAATTCATTTATTCTGCATCAATTTTGAGGCCAAAAAGGACCATAGACAGTTGTGTGTATGTGTGTGTCAGCATGCCTCCGTCACTTACGAGAAGAGAAGGACTCGTCTAAAGGAATGCAGCTGACACACTCATGCTAGATCTCACACCAGATGGACCTCTCACTGCACATTGTGTCACTGTCAGTTGTTTGTGAATATCACTGTCAAAATAACACACCACATCACTGCCTCTGCTAGTAGCGCAATACAGTCCAACACAGTCAAAGGAGGAGGGTGTGGACTGTTTGGGTGCTGCAGTGCATTGTGGGAATGGGTGTGGCCATTGATCTGAAGCGGATGTGTTTAGCGGTACCCTTGTGTTTGCTCAAAGAGAAGCACTGACAGCAGCAGTAGCATAGGGAAGCAATTAGTGGGGAGACTTTGATGATACATTTCTTATATGACACTATAGGCCATTATTACAAACCCCGTTTCCATATGAGTTGGGAAATTGTGTTAGATGTTAATATAAACGGAATACAATGATTTGCAAATCATTTTCAACCCATATTCAATTGAATGCACTCCAAAGACAACATATTTGATGTTCAAACTGATAAACTTGTTTTTTTTTTGCAAATAATCGTTAACTTTAGAATTTGATGCCAGCAACACGTGACAAAAAAGTTGGGAAAGGTGGCAATAAATACTGATAAAGTTGAGGAATGCTCATCAAACACTTATTTGGAACATCCCACAGGTGAACAGGCAAATTGGGAACAGGTGGGTGCAATGATTGGGTATAAAAGTAGATTCCATGAAATGCTCAGTCATTCACAAGCAAGGATGGGGCGAGGGTCACCACTTTGTCAACAAATGCGTGAGCAAATTGTTGAACAGTTTAAGAAAAACCTTTCTCAACCAGCTATTGCAAGGAATTTAGGGATTTCGCCATCTACGGTTCGTAATATCATCAAAGGGTTCAGAGAATCTGGAGAAATCACTGCACGTAAGCAGCTAAGCCCGTGACCTTCGATCCCTCAGGCTGTACTGCATCAACAAGCGACATCAATGTGTAAAGGAAATCACCACATGGACTCAGGAACACTTCAGAAACCCACTGTCAGTAACTACAGTTGGTCGCTACATCTGTAAGTGCAAGTTAAAACTCTCCTATGCAAGGCAAAAACCGTTTATCAACAACACCCAGAAACGCCGTCGGCTTCGCTGGGCCTGATCTCATATAAGATGGACTGATATAAAGTGGAAAAGTGTTCTGTGGTCTGACGAGTCCACATTTCAAATTGTTTTTGGAAACTGTGGACGTCGTGTCCTCCGGACCAAAGAGGAAAAGAACCATCCGGATTGTTATAGGCGCAAAGTTGAAAAGCCAGCATCTGTGATGGTATGGGGGTGTATTAGTGCCCAAGACATAAGTAACTTACACATCTGTGAAGGCGCCAATAATGCTGAAAGGTACATACAGGTTTTGAAGCAACATATGTTGCCATCCAAGCAACGTTACCATGGACGCCCCTGCTTATTTCAGCAAGACAATGCCAAGCCACGTGTTACATCAACGTGGCTTCATAGTAAAAGAGTGCGGGTACTAGACTGGCCTGCCTGTAGTCCAGACCTGTCTCCCATTGAAAATGTGTGGCGCATTATGAAGCCTAAAATACCACAACGGAGACCCCCGGACTGTTGAACAACTTAAGCTGTACATCAAGCAAGAATGGGAAAAAATTCAAAAAAAAAGTTTATGAGTTTGAACATCAAACATCTTGTCTTTGTAGTGCATTCAATTGAATATGGGTTGAAAAGGATTTGCAAATCATTGTATTCCGTTTATATTTACATCCAACACAATTTCCCAACTCATATGGAAACGGGGTTTGTCGAACGGATATATACAGTATATATATATATATATATATATATATATATATATATATATATATATATATATATATATATATATATATATATATATAGACCGTATATATATATATATATATATATATATATGCATCATTTAGTGATCAATAATGCAAAATATATACAACATTAAACATTATCATTAACGTCTGTACCTAATTAAAAGATCCACATCGATCATGCTGCCACACAGTACCTCAATGCTAACAAGGTGAAATTCAACGACTCTCATTGGCATTGACAGCAGGATTGCTCCTTTGGCATCTCAACAGTTGTTTTTCTCACTACGATAGGGCGGAACCCTCCTTGCCCAGGCACGCCCTCCTGGTGTTGGAGTATAAATATGTGGGATTTTGGCACCAGCCGCTAGACTAGATCTGGCCAATCTGAGTCTATGAGCAAGAACTGATGAAGCCTACTCGGATGAGAGGCAAAACGTCTTCTACGACAAACCCAACAGTCCAAACAAAACCTGAATGAATGAGACCAGTTAAAAGATATGTGACCTAAATTGGGAGAATCCATTAACTAAAATTAACAGGTACACTCTTAATAGGATAGGCCTGCTGGAAAGGAGTATCTAAAACACAATCATTTCTGTCTCATACATTACTTCCAAACATATCTGAAATTTGTTATAAACAATAATATTACAAGTACAAATTGAACAAAATTAAGGTCTTTCGTCGTTAAAGTCTTCTGTTTTGGGACACTTCAACTTTCGCGTTAAATACATAAATAAAGAAAGTACTCAGGATGTAACGATAAACAGTTTAATGATAAATTGAGGTTACATTTCCCACAGTTAGTACTGTATTAACATTTTAAATCCAAATGATCGTAAAACCGTGATTGATAACACTGATAAACTCACAGACCCATGACACTGCTCATTTACTGGAGAAGCAAGCTAGCGCTAGCTAACTTAAATGCTAACATGAAAACAAGAGACACAGACGTCTTTCTCCATTAAAAAAACACATCCTCCACTCTAAATGTGTATGAACACATTACTGTCTGAGCAACTAGGATAATATTTTTTTTTTGTGCACAAAAAACTACAGGCTGTGCTTTCTTAGAAGTTTGCATGACGGCACAATAACTGGACGTGACGCACCCAACACACGTTTCTTTCTTTATCATTAAAAACACTAAAACTTTTACAAATTAAAAAAGAAAAAGATGAACAAATTTAAACGTTCAAATACAAGTAATATGGTTCTTAAGTAGCCAGAACAATATTATTATATAACATATTTACTCTGTTAAGAAAGTGTATTGTGTGGGTATTTATTTATTGTATTTTACTTTTTTTTATTTTTTATAAAAAACTGGTTTTGAGTGTGTATGAGTGCTTTTTAAACAAAACCGTGATAATAATGATAACGGTGATCATTTTGGTGACAATAACTGTGGTATGAAATATTAATATCGTCACATCCTAAGTATATACGGCAAAACAAAAGCAATGTTGTTCATTTGTTCAATGTACTTTTGGAAATACATTTTTTAATTTCACATTGAAATCTTTATTTTTTTTTAACAACAAAAGATTATCAAGACTATCCATTCATCTTCTTCCGCTTATCCGAGGTTGGATCGCGGTGGCAGCAGCCTAAGCAGAGAAGCCCAGCCTTTCCTCTCCCCAGCTCTCCGACGGAGTAAACTCATTTTGTCCGCTTGTACCTGTAATCTTGTCCTTTCGGTCATAACCCAAAACTCATGACCATAGATGAGGATAGAAATGTAGATCGACCGGTAAATTGAGACCTTTGCCTTCCGGCTCAGCTCCTTCTTCACCACAACAGATGTCAAAATATATCCAATCTGTGTCACTTGAGAGCAAAAAAATCAAATTGGGTGTGCAGCGTAAACAGGGCCCATGAGTCTTCAATAAAGGTAAAGGTTATATTAAATGTTCATTACATTTTTTATAATTTAAATGTATTTTGCATTGTTTTCTGGATGTGAAATTACAATTATCCTCTATGAAATATGCTTTCTGTTAATATTGTTGGGCACACAAACTGGATTAATACATTTGCATTGATTCTTGTGGGAGAAATTGCTTTGGTTTTTATACAATTTGCTCTTCGTTGGACCTTTTGGAACAGATTACAATGAAAAACTGAATACATGTAATAAAATGTCTAATAAAGATTCAAAAACTAATTCTGTTTTTTTAATTCATGTCTACAACAAAGTCGACAGTTGTCAGTATGTCAGCTATTAACACTAAAATTAACTTTGTCCCCAGCTGGCTCCCATTAGCTTGTTACACATACACACGCACACACACACATGTCGCGCTATCCAGTATAACCTGGATGTGTTGGCCCTTTGATCTGGTCAGCTTTTGGGTATTGAGTGAGGAGAGAGGGTGTAGTAGGGTGAGATTTTTATATAAACTATGAAGTAACAACATAACACGGAAATGGAAAATGTATATATCTATATATGGTATATTGATCTATCTAACTATATCTATATCTATATCTATATCTATATATATATGCTCTAGCAACCCCCCACGTTAGAAAATAGATGGATGGACAACACACACATTTTACTCCACTTCATTATTGTGTGCAATGTTTTAAACTGAATTATATATAAAAATGTTGAACCTGCAACAAGTCTGCTTATTGTCAATGTGTCCATGTGGTTTTGTGGTTTGAACGTGCAGTGTTTCCTAAATGATGGTGGGGATTATATTCCAGACCATTGTCAATGTTTTTGCTAAATAGGGTTTATCTTATGATTTCTATGAATATCAAATGTATTTAAAAAATCTTTAAGCCCTCAACACAGCTTTACACACAATAATAAACACTTCTTATGCTCTTAAAACATTTCATACACTCTAAAACCTTCATCCATCCATCCATCTTCTTCCGCTTATCCGAGGTCGGGTCGCGGGGGCAGCAGCTTAAGCAGGGAAGCCCAGACTTCCCTCTCCCCAGCCACTTCGTCCAGCTCCTCCCGGGGGATCCCGAGGCGTTCCCAGGCCAGCCGGGAGAGATAGTCTTCCCAGCGTGTCCTGGGTCTTCCCCGTGGCCTCCTACCGGTCGGACGTGCCCGAAACACCTTCCTAGGGAGGCGTTCGGGTGGCATCCTGACCAGATGCCCGAACCACCTCATCTGGCTCCTCTCTAAAACCTATGTCATTTTAACATAAAAACTACAATCTTAATGTACTCAAAGGTACTTTAAAATCCGCGATGCACAAAGACCGCAGTGAGGGAACTGCAAAGTGGCGAGAGAACACTGTAACCTAAAACTAGTACCTCAGTTCAAATTGTACAAACATTTATAATTCTGTTGTTTGGATACTTAACCTTATTTTTTGTGCGTTACTACAAATTTGGGAATCGATCCGATACGAAGTAGTTATAGGAGCAGAGGTTTTTCAATCACACCAATACAATTTTCAACATCATTGAATGACCACATTTTGATCACAACTATAATCAGACAAAAACACTGGATGGCGGTGTACAAATATCAATAAATATTTCAATAATTTCCTAGTATTGGCTCTGAATCAAATCATTTGGTTTTACCCTTAACGCTCTCCGCTATCCAGGCACTTACTTCTTCAGTTTGTAAACAATGAAAAAATTTACAAAATATTTTTTGATAATAAAAAATATCGTCTAAACAATGCGATATCAGTCAATAACACTATACTACTTGGGATCGTTACTGTCGATATTTGTATCAATCCCTCTTCCTTCGCTTATATTCAAGAGCTCTGGTTTGCTGTTGGCATAGCCTATGGCGGTGCTATTCAACTGGTGGCTCGGGGAACAAATCTGGGTGGGGAATGACACCATACCCGCTCTGGAGTTCAGTTCAAAAGTTGAGAGACACATTTTTGCAGCAAATTCCTAAAAACACTTGAGTGCTCCTGTTGTACAGAGGAACTTAGACCACTGTAAACACATTGGCAGATCCTTGATTTGGCATTTAACTTTGCTAGCAAACATAGAACACTGTGGTCCCAACTTGTGATTCACATAACTGAGGCGTTCCTCAAAGCACCCCTTTAAGTCCTTTCTTTTTTGGTAGTTAAATTTTTTCATAATGTGATGTACAAACCTGGGGATAGGTTGATTGGCAACACTAAATTGGCCCGAGTGTGTGAATGTGAGTGTGAATGTTGTCTGTCTATCTGTGTTGGCCCTGCGATGAGTTGGCGACTTGTCCAGGGTGTACCCCGCCTTCCGCCCGATTGTAGCTGAGATAGGCTCCAGCGGCCCCCGCGACCCCAAAAGGGAATAAGCGGTAGAAAATGGATGGATGGATGGATGATGTACAAACCCCGTTTCCATATGAGTTGGGAAATTGTGTTAGATGTAAATATAAACGGAATACAATGATTGGCAAATAATTTTCAACCCATATTCAGTTGAATATGCTACAAAGACAACATATTTGATGTTCAAACTGATAAACATTTTTTTTTTTGCAAATAATTATTAACTTTAGAATTTGATACCAGCAACACGTGACAAAGAAGTTGGGAAAGGTGGCAATAAATACTGATAAAGTTGAGGAATGCTCATCAAACACTTATTTGGAACATCCCACAAGTGAACAGGCAAATTGGGAACAGGTGGGTGCCATGATTGGGTATACAAGTAGATTCCATGAAATGCTCAGTCATTCACAAACAAGGATGGGGCGAGGGTCACCACTTTGTCAAAAAATGCATGAGCAAATTGTTGAACAGTTTAAGAAAAACCTTTCTCAACCAGCTATTGCAAGGAATTTAGGGATTTCACCAACTACAGTCCGTAATATCATCAAATGGTTCAGAGAATCTGGAGAAATCACTGCACGTAAGCAACTAAGCCCGTGACCTTCGATCCCTCAGGCTGTACTGCATCAACAAGCGACATCAGTGTGTAAAGGATATCACCACATGGGCTCAGGAACATTTCAGAAACCCGTTGTCAGTAACTACAGTTGGTCGCTACATCTGTAAGTGCAAGTTAAAACTCTCCTGTGCAAAGCGAAAACTGTTTATCAACAACACCCAGAAACGCCGTCGGCTTCGCTGGGCCTGAGCTCATCTAAGATGGACTGATACAAAGTGGAAAAGTGTTCTGTGGTCTGACGAGTCCACATTACAAATTGTTTTTGGAAACTGTGGATGTCGTGTCCTCCGGACCAAAGAGGAAAAGAACCATCCGGATTGTATAGGCGCAAAATTGAATAGCCAGCATCTGTGATGGTATGGGGGCGTATTAGTGCCCAAGACATGGGTAACTTACACATCTGTGAAGGTGCCATTAATGCTGAAAGGTACATACAGGTTTTGGAGCAACATATGTTGCCATCCAAGCAACGTTACCATGGACACCCCTGCTTATTTCAGCCATACAATGCCAAGCCACGTGTTACATCAACGTGGCTTCATAGTAAAAGAGTGCGGGTACTAGACTGGCCTGCCTGTCGTCCAGACCTGTCTCCCATTTAGGGTGATGGGCGGTAGGGCTCGGTTGGTATAGCGGCCGTGCCAGCAACTTGAAGGTTCGAGGTTCGATCACTGCTTCCTCCATACTAGTCACTGCCGTTGTGTCCTTGGGCAAAATACTTTACCCACCTGCTCCCAGTGCCACCCACACTGGTTTAAATGTAACTTAAAGATGTAGATATTGGGTTTCACTATGTAAAGCACTTTGAGTCTCTAGAGAAAAGCGCTATATACATATAATTCACTTCACTTCACTACTTTGCTTCTGCTGAACAGCTGTGAAACTGCTTCACGTTGGTGAATCCTGACCTCATTAAAACTTCATACATCTGTGAGCACCGTTGAGGTAAGAAAGAAGAGGGTATCATGTTACTCACAAAAACACACACACTCACACACACACACAAATACATACCTATTCCTAAAATACGATGCTTGCAGTCACCTTCCCTCTCTCGTTCGCTCTCTCACACACGCACACACACACCATTACACACCGCAGCCCGCATCAACACAACACTTAGTTCCAAACCATCAGTGCACTAGTGTTAAATAATTGAGATTAGTCCGTCAGCTCTGGGGCATGCAGGTCCATCGATTCCACAGAATGCATTTTTAATGAGCTGCCAGCCAGCATGCATTTCAGCTGGCCAGTGTCCGTGGAGGACCCCCTGACACACACACACACACACACACGCACACACATACACTGTGAGTTTAGGCGAGGTGCCAAGGGAGACAATTAACAATCACAGTGGTAGTACAGTGTGGAAGTTCTGCAACATCATCTGGGCTCTTAAAGTTATTTAAATTTGACTCTGGTCTCTACTGAATACTATCTCCCTCATGTACAGGCACTCAGCAGTGATTCCACCACATTGACTCACAATAATTGAAGTCACAACATTTCACAGTGGATTTTCCTTTCAAAGCCACAGCAGGTGATTAGTAACTAGCACACACTGAGACTGAGTCAAACAAAGTAACATTTTTTTTTCTACGCGGTCTAACTTTCATCCTGACACACAAATCAATCTGTACTCAGTGATGGATGGACGGATGTGTGTGTGGACATGCCTTTGCAGGATGGAGCATAAGTTATTTATAAATATAATCCCATATATAATTATATTTATTAAATTAGTACTTTTGAAACAGTGCCCAAACAGGTACTTAAAACATAGAAAACATACAAATTTTGTTTAGCAAACAATGCCTTTATAAAATTTGCATTTGTATACAAATATTAGGTGTTTTTTTTTAAGATAAGTTAATTCATACATGTAAATAATAACCTGTGATTAATCATGATTAATCCACACGACAATAATGGATAAAGCAAAATATGTTCTGGATCAAAAATCACTCCATATTTTCTACTGCTTGCGTGTTACCATATCTGAGGGTTTGTGCAGAAATATGGGGAAACAACTACAAATGTGCGCTTCATTCATTAACGGTGTTACAAAAAAGATCAATTAGAATATTACATAATGTTGGATATAGAGAATATACAAACCCTTTATTTATTGAATCAGAAATATTGAAATTCAACGACTTTAATTAAGGATTAAGTACAAGTCAAACTATAACCTGCTACCCAAGAATGTACAACAATTCTTCTCAACAAAAGAGGAGAAGTATAACCTTAGAGGAAAATCTAATTTAAAACATTTGTATGCACGTACAACACTTAAGACCTTCAGTATATCAGTATGTGGAATTCAATTATGGAATGAATTTAAGCAAATAAATCAAACAACGCACCAATGTGATTCAGTTAAAGAGACTGTTCAAACTGCAAGTGTTCAAAAAAAGTACAAAGAAGAAGAATAATCATAAATTTCTTGAACCATTTAAAAAAACAAAGAGACAATAATTATTTATGTATTTAACATTTTTTTACTTACTTATGGTATATTTATTTAGTTATTATTTATTTATTCACTGTTCCAAACAGAGAACAAAGAAATGGGATAATACTGCTCAGTGGCCTTGTGGTTAGAGTGTCCGCCCTGAAATTGGTAGATTGTGAGTTCAAACCCCGGCTGAGTCATACCAAGACTATAAAATAGGGACCCATTACCTCCCTGCTTGGCACTCAGCATCAATGGTTGGAATTGAGGGTTAAATCACCAAAATGATTCCCGAGCGTGGCCACCGCTGTTGCTCACTGCTCCCCTCACCTCCCAGGGGGTGGTACAAGGGGATGGGTCAAACGCAGAGAGTAATTTCACCACACCTAGTGTGTGTGTGACTATCAGTGGTACTTTAACTTTAACTTTTTTTTAATATGAAAGGGGGTAGGATTAAATAAGCTCTGCTTCTTCCTACTCCTTTTCGTACATGCTGTAATGAAACAACTGGAAATATCTGATGCATTACATTGTAATTGTATTGTATGCATGTTCGAAATACACTGAACTGAACAAATTTAATAGTGTCATTAATGTGATTACAAAATTATAATCATTTGACAACACTCATTTTTACATAATTTGGTGACATGCACGTTGAATATAATGGTCATTAGATAATCGAATAATATAAATAAAATGTTAACCAATTGAACAATACGAAATAAAATCCTCAACAAATTATCGCAGCAAACCAGCTGTAATACAGAATTGTGACGGACGTGAATACTTTGCTCGCTGTGACTGTGTTTGGTGCCGAATGAGGAGGTGTTCGTTTGCAGTTATGGTTATGATGTTACTTTATTTCAAACATGCACACAATAACTATGCGATCTATCACATGCTTCCGGTTTCTCAGTAGCGTATGTCTGAAAAGGGAGTATCTGTGTGTGTTGTTGTACCTGAGGACTGCTGTTGGTGTGCTTTCCAGATGTTACTTGCACACCTTTAAGCACTTGTTACAGGTGGTTGAGACTGCATTAATACTACTTTTTCTCTGTAACCATCCCTGATCTCAACTGATTGAGTGTTAAGTGCAGCAGCGCTAAGCAATGAGCTAAAAGCCAGGTATATTCAACTGCCGATGGCGGTGTGCAGCGCGGCTTCTGGAAGCAAAGTGTACAAATGTACACTATCTGGCATCAGTTACATTAACCCCTCTATACCTCACTCTCATCTGGGTCAGGACACAAATGTAACAGTGGTCATCCTGCACAGCTCGGTCTGTGTGTTTGCTTCATAAGTCTCCAACTATGCTGTATAACTAAGGAGTAATTGGAAAAGTTGCCAAAGTCCCCTGCTGCTCTGGAAAGAAGTTAGTCCACCGCTCCACTGTAATCAATTGTGTTTACTTAAGTTATGTCAAATCTAAAGTACATTAAATCTTAAACAAAATAATTGTTTGTATACAAAAAATTGTTTTTGCCTTCTCTGCTGGCAGTCAGCTTTGACCTTCCATGCATGTGACAAACTAGTGTGTGTGTGTGTGTGTGTGTGTGTGTGTGTGTGTGTGTGTGTGTGTGTGTGTGTGTGTGTGTGTGTGTGTGTAAACCCTACCTTTCCTGTCTCTCTCTCAAAGTCAACATACTCCCTGGTAGGAACCTGCCTCTGATCTCCATGCAGGTTGGCTGGAAAGAACTGGAGGGAGAGGTTGGTGCCTGTGGCTACAAAGGCCTGTGGAGGACAAACAAGCCATTTTATTTAGTACAGAGAAATTTTATTTTATTATTATTATTATCTAAATACACGGTATAAACAGGTGCTAAAGAAACTGCTTCCATGTGATTGATAACTTTAATAATGCAATATAAGCACTATGGGGGCAGTTAATTATAATGACAATGTGTTTGACTGTGCACAAGTTTAGCTATTTAGGGAGAGCGGAGCTAAAGGCAAATTAGAATCTCTTGGAAGTAGGGCTGCAACTAACGATTATTTTGATAATCGATTAATCTGTCGATTATTACTTCAATTAATCGATTAATAATCGGATAAAAGAGACAAACTACATTTCTATCCTTTCCAGTATTTTATTGGGGAAAAAAACAGCATACTGGCACCATACTTATTTTGATTATTGTTTATCAGCTGTTTGTACATGTTGCAGTTTATAAATATAGGTTTATAAAAAAATAAAATAAAATATTTTTTTTTTAAATAAAATAAAAAATGCCTCTGCGCATGCGCATAGCATAGATCCAACCAATCGATGACTAAATTAATCGCCAACTATTTTTATAACCGATTTTAATCGATTTAATCGATTAATTGTTGCAGCCCTACTTGGAAGCAATATAAATACTATAAAGTATTGGAAACGGTTCAATTTAAAATATGTATGGAATGGAACAAATCATTTTAAACTGCATAAATGCTATAAAGCAGAGATATTCAACTGAATTGTTTAGAACTAAATTTCCAGAAAGCTAAGAACGGGCGGTCCGGACTTCCCCCTTCACTATTATTTTTATTATGTACAGTATATTCCGAAGAACTAGCATCCTCTACAGAAGACATTTGATTTTGGTATATTTATTTTGTTAGAGTTGCAGAAGCACTTTGCTGTTTTAGGGACTTTCTGCAAAAATGTGAGTCTCACAAGTTTTTTAACTGAACTCGCGGGCCACCAGTTGAATAGCCCAAATGAGGACCTAAAACAGGACCCTGAGGAACACTACTAGTATAACTGAAGAAGTTGAACAAAAAACTACTGACTGCATTTCAATTAAACTAGCTCCAGTAACACCTTAGTAACATAACATTACAAAATAAACTTGTAACTGCCAAAAAAGAGATGACTTAAAGGGGTGCCCCGGTTATAGAAAATCACAAGTTTGAACCCCAGTGATCTATGTTTGCAGGCAAAGTTAAAATGCAAATGTATGGATCTGCCAATGTGTTTACTGTGGTCCAAGTTACTCTGTACAACAGGAACACTCTTGAGTTTATAGCAAATTCCTGCAAAAATGTTTGTCCCCCAAGTTTTGAACTGAACCTGACGGCCTTTCTGGCAACATTTGGCTCCTGGGTCCCATATTGACATATTGACCCATATTTATTTACTGTAAAGTATATATTTCAGATTTTTACAAAGAGTTATTGTTCTGTCTAAAGTTTCCGTTCACTTAGGCATCTACTTTACTTTTACTTTTCTACTTTCCTTTTACTTTTCTGATAATACAGTGAAATAAACTGTTTTTCTAAAGGCCTAATCTCCATCAAAAAGGCATCACAGTATGGATGGAGAACACACTTACTTATCATGCTTTATTGTAAACGTACTGAACATAAATGAAACAGAAAATCACTCGTATTTCGACGAGAAATTAATTGTACACTGGCAGAACATAAAGTACAAAATGTCCATTTTTATGCAAGTTGGTGCGTGCGCATGTCTGTCGCCTCAGTCAGTGTCTGGGACAGATCAATACTAAGGGCATTTAGGCTTCATCTTTGCTGGATGTGTATGAATTATGTACTGTCATATTTGAGAGCAGGAGGGAAGAGAAAGTCTGCAGGAAAGAGAAGAGACAAAGTGACTGCAACTCATGTAAACTGAGAGAAAATATAAGTGCCTTGAACACACACACACACACACACACACACACACACACACACACACACACACACACACACACACACACACACAAGAGTCTAAGAACACCCAAGTCATAATTTCTGCCCTACTTGAAGTATTGGATTACGACCATCTGACAGTAATTTGGTGTCTACAACGGTCAGAGAGAAAAGGAGGCAAAGCTATGTGCGATCAAAGAAAGGGAGGGAAACAGATCGAGACAAAGGAGGAGGAGAGACGGAGGGAAAGAGCGGTTGGAAGAAGGAACACACATGGAAAGATGAGAAGTAGAAATCGAAAGAACAAGGGCAATAGCAGGAAGAGGGAATAAATAGAAGTTCAACAAAAAGGGAGAAAAAAAAATTGAAAAGAAATGGAAAGACCAAAGAGCAGCACTGCAAGAAAATCAATAGTTGTTTAAACGGCGACTCATCACTAATGAGCTTAGCCTAGGGTAATTTAGTTTGAATTATTGACCCATTTATCACATTAAACCTAAACATTTCAGACTTATGGTCAGATTCATCAACCCGACCCTCATCCACACATGAAATATACATTTTATATACATTTGTACTATAAAGCTGTTCTATTACCGTAATTCGAAATACATTAGGACATGTAATACTACTAATCTGATTGTTTACATGGACATCTAATATTGATGACAACTTTTTTTCTTTTGAATATTGTGGTTTCGACATCTGCCATAGGCAGTACAATACAACGTCCATCCATCCATTTTCTACCGCTTATTCCCTTTGGGGTCGCGGGGGGCGCTGGAGCCTATCTCAGCTACAATCGGGCGGAAGGCGGGGTACACCCTGGACAAGTCGCCACCTCATCGTAAATTCATTATATTGTATGTATTGAAAAAACATGCTACAACATATTGCATTGACCTAAAACTTAAAAAAAAAAAAAAAAAGCAAATATAAAGACAATAATAATTAAATATGAATAAAAAAATCTTCCAATGATTATTTTTAATCAGATTATTCACATTTTTGAATTTGGATTAATCATGATTAATGAGTTACATAATTTAAATTGACTTTAAAAAACAAACAAAATGTAAATTAATTTTTTTTTTTTTACTATCTACTTGAATGCTTGTCATTTATTGACTCAAAACTCAGATGGGGGGTGGAGGGGTAATTTGAAGTGAAATTTGCCAGTGAGTACACTTGCAGAGTCTCCCCACTCATCTTTGCCTTGATGCATTGACCTGATCACTGTCCGTATAATAACCCACGGCGCGTTTCAGGTAACTATCCGCAGTTAAGAGGCAAATGTGCGGCCAAAACAAATCGCGTGACTAATCTGCGTTGATACATGATTAATGCGATAATTTTTTGTTGATTCATCTCATATGTTAACTCGTTAAATTTGACAGCCCTATCACAATACATTTTAACCGAAACTGCAATAATACTACAGACATATTCATAAAATAATGTCTTGGGGCAAATGAAACAAAATCAACTAGAAAAGCATTTGGAGAGCGCAGACTTAGGCCATGTTCTATTGAGTAAAGAATCTTGAATCCAGACGGTAATTTGGATCACCCCCAAATTCGAATCAATAGTTCCTTATCCCATTTCTGACATTTCCTAAAAATGTAATCAAATTCCTGGCAGCGGTAAAGATTATTGTTGACACTTTTAATCATGACACACAAGTCAGGCCTTGAAAAATCCAGTGAGGTCCCATCCTCAATATTCTGTAGTATTGACAGTTTCTGTACATGTTTTAAAGGGGACCAATTATGCAAAACTTCCATCCATCCATTTTCTACCGCTTATTCCCTTTGGAGTGGCGGGGGGGCGGTGGAGCCTATCTCAGCTACAATCCAGCGGAAGGCGGGGTACACCCTGGACAAGTCGCCACCTCATCGCAGGGCCCACAGATAGCAGACAACATTCACACTCACATTCACACACTAGGGCCAATTTAGTGTTGCCAATCAATCCCCCAGGTGCATGTCTTTGGAGGTGGGAGGAAGCCGGAGTACCCGGAGGGAACCCACGTAGTCACGGGGAGAACATGCAAGGGTCGGAATTGAACACAGGACCTTCGTATTGTGAGGCAGACGCACTAACCCTTCTTCCACCGTGCTGCCAAACTTAGCCCAGAAAATTTGCATAAGTCCAGAAAATTTAAAATCAAACCATAGAGGCATGGCAAATATATTTATAAAACAATCTTGCCTTCCTTTGTACTTCCTCCAAACTAGCCATTCTGAATTAGCCCCATGTGTGACCTTTTCCCAAGTGTGATGTCAGTGGATATCTTCATATACGGTACAGATGTCCTCAAACAGCTTTGCGCGAGACTGCATTATAGTCCGGCGCTTTAGTCAATAAGTTCCTTATTTTTGATGTGGGGCAGAATCGCTCGTACATGCACATGCATCCTCCGCTCTTGCCATTTCCAATACAAAGTAGCATATAGTTTAAGCGAAATCTATCATTAGACTATATGGAAGTGCTAAAAACTACAACATGGCTGACGGAGAGAATATGCTGTCGATGTGGAGGCACATAAACAAGACAGCCCACAAAACGGTGCATCCTGAAGAGACGGTCAGAAAGTGGCTTGAAAATGCATGGTCCGTAAAACATAAACTGTGCAAAAGTTTGACCAAAGAACCACCGGTACATGTTTTGTAGACCACAAGGAAATCACAATATTACCCCTTTAAACCAGTGGTTTGAATTCTATTTAAAAAAAAGTTTAAACAGGTATCTTTTGTTGTTTTAAAACAACACAATAAAATGTCTCTTACAGTAGCTGTGTCAAAATAAATTTCTATAAGGCAGTATTCATGTGTATTCACCGCAAAAACTGTCATACCATCTTCTCATTGACCATACACTGTATAGTAGTATTAACACCTTGTATCCCAATGCAAAGTTCACCATTTTTTGTGAATTTAATATGAAGAACTGTTACGTGTTTTCTTTTTTAGCCTGTGATGGTTTGAGCGGACTCAGCACCATAAGTCTGAAGACACAACATAATAATGATAGAGTATGAGTGTGACATAATGTGTCATAAAGTTCTAAACATAAAAAAAGCAGCCAGGAAAAAGAGGCTGAGCTTTGAGAGTATGCTTTGTTGACAGACACAGCAAGAGTATATGTTGAACTCCCAAAGAAAATACTGGAACGCTGCAGTTTATCAGCTATTTAAAAAAATAAAACACACGATTACATTTGAGACGACTGTGGTTTGGAAAATGAGTCAAATATCTTTTAAGCTTTGCAAAAACTTGAACATTTTCTTTCCCACGTTTGCTATATATCCAACATGGATGTGATAATAATGACTTTATCAATCAAGGCCAACATTCAAGTGTGTTGTAACCATCTTGTAACCGTACTGGCCAGCAGGAAGAACGCTCATGTGTTCAAACCTGATGACTTTGCATGACTGACAGCACGTCTACTTCCTGGTGACAAAACACTCAGAACAGACAGTGTCCATCCATCAACTGTACATCACAAATATTATCTTTGTTCAAACCACATAGACCAGTGCATTCCATGAATCTAAAGAATATTATACTGTATATTTACTTTAGTACTTACTATTTCTGACCGTCCATCCCTACAGGCGTTCTGGAAGCGGGCTTGCCTTTCCTCGTGCGGTCGGTCCCTGAAGCCAGTATATTTAATCTGCAACAAAACACAGGAGCCTTGAGAAGCTCAGCTACAACAACACTGATAAACTGTATGCAGTTGGATCGAGCCAAATGGTGATTGTACTGATACTAAGGGTAGCATCAATAAGCGATCAATCGAGGCCTGACAACATTCAGATTTAGGTTTATTTCCATAACTATCTGTGTTTTCCGTTGTATAGTTACATTCTTTACAAACTCAGGGAATAAGTCAATGTACAGATGATTGCTTTGGGGCTAAAAGCCAAAGGATTTGAATTAGAACCAACAGTAGTTTTTGCATGTATTAACCCATTTCGCACTACTGACTTTATTTTGCTCACGCAATTATACATAACAAGAGGAAATAAGGCAATAGTCAGACATTATAATGACGTATTTTTTCTTTTTGTTAAATTGTTCACAAAAAAGTTGTATTTTGTTTGCTTAGAATCTTTGTTTTATTCCAATATATTCATCATAAAATCATTTAATTATCTTCAAAATGTTTCAACTAAAAGGTGTTGATATCGACAATACCATACGACAATACCATACATGCATTTAAGTGGTTGCTACAAAAATCGCAGTATCGCCCACCCCAAGTCTGCAGGAAGCTTTTTTGCTCGTCAACGCAACACTAAGCTTTCATTTCAAGGTCCGTCACAGACATTTTCCTATTGAAGGTGCTTTTGTTTTATGAATTTACACATTAAGAATACTTTTGGTATGACAAAGGTAGTGTCAGATTAGATTAGTCTAAACATACAGTGATTTTTTTTTAAATTTTTTTACAAACTGGGGCCGACTTTAAAATAATTTAATGTAAGTTACGTGTTGAGAATAATTAACGTTTTATGCTGTTAGCTGTGTGTGTGTGTGTGTGTGTGTGTGTGTGTGTGTGTGTGTGTGTGTGTGTGTGTGTGTGTGTGTGTGTGTGTGTGTGTGTGTGTGTGTGTGTGTGTGTGTGTTATTTCCGCCGTGCACGCTCACCTCACACTCCCTGCTCAACTTGCGGAAAAACTCCTCATTCTCAAACTTGCTCCTCTGGTCCGGAACTACCCTCGGCATCTTTTCCCACAGTGGATTCTTCACTTTGATTCGGCCTTTTTTTTCCCACCCTCAACTCAAAATCGCCCCACCGGTCGAACTTGGGCTGCGTTCCTTCGAGTCTCTCAGTTTCTCTTTCTCGCACTTCCTGGGTTCTTTTCGTCCCCCTGTGGAGAAATGTGTACACTGCTGGTCCACGTTATAATGACCGTTGCTCCTTCGACTTCTTCCTATGCCTCCAAGTGTGTTTTAATATAAATGACCCACCGAGAGAGGGGAAAAACTCATTTCTCAGTTTCTCTCTCTCTCTCTCTCTCTCTCTCTCCCTCCCTCTCTCTCTCTCTCTACCTGCAACTTTCAAGTGTTCCGCCCCCTGTGTCTACATAGACTGCTGACACCCACAAAATATCGTGTTTTTTTTTTTTTTTTTACATATTTAGCTTGTTTCTACGATACAAAATAGATGCAAATAAAAATAAAATATGAATTAAAAAAATAAGACGGTATAATTCTTGTTTTGTCACTATGGCAATTGAAAATTCCGCGTGCTCTTGAAGGCACCCACACGGTCTGCTTCCTGGCTCCGGAGCGTCGCCCTTGTGACGTAACGCCCGCCCCCCAACCCCCATTCACAACAATAATAATACTACACACGCTACTCGGGGGAGGTTGTCACTGCGCATGTCTGAGGGCCCCAAACCACAAACTTTATAGGATCCTTATGTGAGAGGTGAACGAGGATGGGACGTCATTCGAAGCCGTCCCCAAAGAAAGACTGGCAACCTTTTTCAAACTCCTATTTTAAAAATAAAAGCTACCTAGCACGTTTGATGAAAAGAAAGAGTAACATTGAAGAGTAAAGACTTAAAACTGGTTAAAGAGGCTGTTTGCAAGTTGCTCACTGTTACACATTTTTCAAACCAAAACATACAACAAGAACAATGGCTAATTTTCTCTCGGGCAGGGGTGTCAAACGTACGGCCCGAGGGCTGGATCAGGCCCGCGAACAGGTTTTATCCGGCCCGCGGGATGAGTTTGCATAGTATAAAAATTAACCTGAATTTTTGTAATTAAAGAAACAGCTGTTCTAAATGTGTCCACTGGATGTCGCAATAGCAATTCTTTGTATCTTTGTAGATGATGCAACATATGTACAAAATAAACCACATGATGTTAGTACATCAGTCGAGGAAAATGATCAAACTACATAAATAACATCCTGTAATTTGATTTTGATATCATTTTTTTTATCTTGATAGAATGAAAATTAACACCAATGAGTTGACTGATTAACATTATTACATAATTTATTCGGAAAATATAAATAACGACAAATAAATGATTAACCGCAACATGTAAGTGTAAAAAAACCCAACAACATTATGATTTGTACATTTTTAGAATGTGCTTGTTGTATTTTTAAACAAAGAAAACAATTTGAAGCTGTCTTTATTTTTAAGTTATCGTGCAGTTATTTTACCAGTCCGGCCCACTTTGGAGTAGATTTTTCTCCATGTGGCCCCTGATTTAAAATGAGTTTGACACCCCTGGTCTAGGGTATAAGGGCAAAGACCCCCCAAACTGATGGAGAGATAAAGCAAATAACCGTACTTAAAGGAGCCATATGTTAGAATTGCATGTTAAGTCATCATTAAATTGTCCTGATATGTCAAAAGGCATTTATAAATCATGTTCTTTTCGAATACCTCTATAACTGATAGCAGTTGTTCAGCCGGGATATGCTCATTTCAAAATTAGATTTACAGCCCCAAAATCTTGTTATTGTTTTCATTTCGATGTCCCGCACTCCACCGTTTTAACCAAATTAGAAAGTCCGTGAGTGTGTCACATCCAGGTTGCCAGTTACGCACCGCCATCTTCGTCGAGCTACTGCCACTGGTAAAGTTACTAAACATGTCAGACCTTAGAAAATCTAAAATGCCTCGTTACGATTCTCAACTTATTCATGACAAAGCCAGGAACAAAACGTGGATTTGTATCGGGGATGCTTTTGAAAGATGGAGACGGTAGAAGGCGGAGAAGATTTTTTCATCTGACGCCAAACTTGTGTCAACCTATATTCAATTGAATAGACTGCAAGATACTTAACGTTCGAACTGGAAAACTTTATTTTTTGCAAATATTAGCTGATTTGGAATTTGATGCCAGCAATATGTTTCAAAAAAGCTGGCACAAGTGGAAAAAAAGACTAAGAAAGTTGAGGAATGCTCCTCAAACACTTATTTGGTGAACAGGCTAATTGGGAACAGGTGGGTGCCATGGTTGGGTATAAAAGCAGCTTCCATGAAATGCTCAGTCATTCACAAACAAGGATGGGGCGAGGCTCACCACTTTTTGAACAAATGCGTGAGCAAATTGTCAAACAGTTTCGGAACAACATTTTGTCAACGAGATATTGCAAGGTATTTAAGGATTTCCCCATCTACGGTCCGTAATATCATCAAAAGGTTCAGAGAATCTGGCAAAATCACTGCAAGGCCTAAAACCAACATTGAATGCCCGTGACCTTCCATCCCTCAGGTGGTACTGCATCAAAAACCGACATCAGTGTGTAAAGGATATCACCGCATGGGCTCAGGAACACTTCAAAAAACCACTGTCAGTAACTACAGTTTGTCACTACATTTGTAAGTGCAAGTTAAAACTACTATGCAAAGCGAAAGCCAATTATCAACAACACCCAGAAACGCTGCCGGCTTTGCTGGGCCCAAGCTCATCTAAGATGGACTGATGCAAAGTCGAAAAGTGTTCCGACAGAAAAGTGTGTTTATTGTTTAATTAAAAACATTATTTTCGTATTATTTCCTGTTCTGCATCAATATATTTTATGTAGAGGCACAACATTTGGCAAACATATGACAACAATTTGTATATCCTCTTTATATATCGTCAGGTATGCTATTTTAATTTTACAGTGTTATTGTATGTAACACCCTTTTTTGTCCATGATCTCCACGTGAGAGGGGCACGACAATTGGCAACAATATTGACAACTATTTGTATTTCCTGTTGAAATTGTCAGAGGAATTGTGCAAGTAAAGTGCGGCTGAGCAGCAAACCTGGTCGGAGTTATAATAAACTGATCCCACAACGCGGAGGAAATTAACACTGGTTACACTTAGAATGATGTCACAGTCAAGTTGTGAGCGTTCCAGTTACCAGGTTGGAAATCTAGATGGCCATATCCACGAAAGCTATTATTGGGCTTGCCTTGTCTGAATATAAACAACTTTTGGACAAATAACCTTTAATCACGGTGGATGAAGAGTAAACAAAGACGCCCTTGTTAGCCTTGTAGAGCGCATATACCACATGAAAAAAGGTAATTTACACTCCAGTAACATACGTCCAACAATACAAATGGTACGGCTGATTTAGTGCGACAAAAAATAATCAGAAGTTCCAGTAATAGTGTGTAAACAGGAGTTGTTTACACACAAAGCAGCTATCTTTGAAAGTCAACTAGGGGGTGGTGATGGGGAAATCTGGAATTTTGACTTCCTACCACAATTGGAACACAACATTAGCTAAAAACACATGCGGTAATATATATGTGCGTAGTTAAGTCATTATGTGCTGAAAGCCATAGGGGGGTGGGTTACAGACTGCTTAAAACAGGTATGGAAAGTTGGCGCCCAACCTCTTTAACTGCACATAATGTTATGTCTACCATGAACAAATACATCTTTAATTTAGTTTAATCTTTAACAATTGTGTAAAAATTGATAAAACAAAATATAACATGGTAAATGTAATTCTAAAAATGATTTAGGGTGTGTTCATACTTGCCAACCTTGAGACCTCCAAATTCGGGAGATTTGGGGGTAGGGGGTAGGGGTGAGGTGGGCGGGGTCGGGGTCGGGGTGGGCGGGGCCAAGGGGCAGGGTTAAGGGGGAGGAGTATATTCATAGCTAGAATTCACTTAAATTCAAGTATTTCTTATATATATATATATATATATATCAGTGACGTGCAGTCAGGGGAGGCAGGTGAGGCGGGGCCTCACGTGCCATCATGGAAAGAAAAACAATTTAAAAAGAAAAAATTGTTATATGTATCCAGTGATTATACTATAAAGTTATTTTCCATTTAACTTCACCAGTTTTATATTAGTTTTATTCAAAATTGCTGAATTTTCACATTTGCCGTTCAAATACTGAGAAGAGACTTGCGGTAAGTCACCAGCCAGTTGAGCCTCGCCATGGATTGTGCAATGACTCCGCAAACTGCTGGCCTGCTGTGCAGTGAGACCGTATTGCTATATGAATTATATCATAAATTTCCATAGTTTAGTTAGCTGAGGTATATAATGTACAGTGTATTTTGTCAACAACTGTATGTGTGTAACGTATTTCTTGTGCTGAGCAATCATAAAACTGCTGCGAAGACGCACTGGCTGAGGCTCGCAGTAATCCCGCCTCCTGGTGGTAGAGGGCGCTAGTGATCCCAGAGATAATTTTTGCGACTACTCTGCTGCAGAATAGGTGACAACAAGCAGCAACAGTTAGCAGCGATCGTTTATTTTTTCCTCGCCTGGACTTTTAACATGGAGGATTACATATCTAAAATAAAACAGTTTTCTAAACTGGACTTTCAATCGAAGCAGGAGGTAATAGTTAAAGGACGATCTCCATCGAGACAGAGAGACTTTTAAAACTGAAGAAAGATAAGGAAGACTTCTATAAACAAGTTATCGATGCTTTTTTTCAGAAGGAGCAGCACATGGACTTCATTTCTAAGTAAAGGTAAGACCATAATAAAGTTTTTTTTATTAAATGTGCTTTTTTGTGTACTACAGTTTGTATGTGTAAAGTAAAGTTAAGTTAAAGTACCAATGATTGTCACACACACACTAGGTGTGGTGAAATTTGTCCTCTGCATTTGACCCATCCCCTTGCTCACCCCCTGGGAGGTGAGGGGAGCAGTGGGCAGCAGCGGCGCCGCGCCCGGGAATAATTTTTGGTGATTTAACCCCCAATTCCAACCCTTGATGCTGAGTGCCAAGCAGGGAAGAATGCTGGTATGAGCTTTTAAACATAACCCGTTAACTGCTGCCAATCAAATGGTGAATAAGATACTCTTTAGGGTTCATATGTTTGTAAATCTGACTGTGATGAAGTCAGTGCCTCACCAGCCATCAACCTCACCGCACGTCACTGGAAGCAAGTGTGAACCCAAACCGCGCCAACTGCGTTTTCCCTCACTTTGTGGATTGTCCAAAATAATGTGAATGTAAAACTAAAACAACAAGATTGTGTCACATTTGGGTTTACACACTATGTTAAATTTAGAATCAGTGCAGTTGAGAATCAAATGAAAGGTAGCCTCGATCTGTTCAAGCACAGAGAATTACATTTGTTCAAACTCAAGTTTAGAAACGTAAACGTAAAATAAAAAAGGCTTGATCCAGTAAACAAGTGACAACATAAAAATGTTTCAACAGAAGTTTGAGAATAAAACTTGACTGCTTGCACATCAGAACTGTTTGCCATGGTAACCGCAGATTATCTGACTAATTGATGATCCTTTTCCTGCATCACTAGCTGGAGCTGTTAAATCTCTCACGCACGGTTTGGCCTGCAGCAAACGAGTGCACAAATGGCCACTTTGAGGCAGTAAAGTGGTCGGCTTTGTTCGTCATCGTGATCAAGCGATTGAGACCGGCAATCAATGACACAGGCATAATAAAAAGCACCGTTTCTTTTCGTAAAAAAAAAAACATATGCTACTACAGCCTGAGGCCTGAATACCCTGAAAAGCGTTGATGAGCTGCTCATCCTGCACAGATGTGCAAGAAATGGGCCGACTTTTATGGTTTAAGCTGCCTTGAAGACCGCTTCTCAGTATTGATACATCAAAGGGGAATGCACTTATTTGGAATATTGCCTATCATTCAAAATCCTTGTATAAGACAAGTACTCATATGTTTTTTATCTTTGTTATGCATTCTAACATGTAAATAAACACCAGCAAAAGTTAGATAACAACGGAGCAAATGGGAGTCGCTCTATTCCTTCTATAAAGCGCTCTTAAAAACATCCTAAAACATCAATCAACGCTTACTCTGTAAGTATATATTTAATATTGAAACAGGAACATTCAAAATAACATGGAATATTTCCTTCTTTTTTTTTAAAGCCTATTACTACTGTATTTTTCGGACTATAAGTCGCAGTTTTTTTCAGTTTGACCGGGGGTGCGACTTATACTCAGGAGCGACTTATATGTGAAATTATTAACACATTACCGTAAAATATCAAATAATATTATTTAGCTCATTCACGTAAGAGACTAGACGTATAAGATTTCATGGGATTTAGCGATTAGGAGTGACAGATTGTTTGGTAAACGTATAGCATGTTCTATATGTTATAGTTATTTGAATGACTCTTACCATAATATGTTACGTTAACATACCAGGCACGTTCTCAGTTGGTTATTTATGCCTCATATAACCTACACTTATTCAGCCTGTTGTTCACTATTCTTTATTTATTTTAAATTGCCTTTCAAATGTATTTTCTTGGTGTTGGGCAGAGGTGGGTAGAGTAGCCAGAAATTGTACTCAAGTAAGAGTACTGTTACTTTAGAGATTTATTACTCAAGTAAAAGTAAGGAGTAGTCACCCAAATATTTACTTGAGTAAAAGTAGAAAGTATGTTGTGAAAAAACTACTCAAGTACTGAGTAACTGATGAGTAACATACACACTCATATCATATATATATATATATATATATATATATATACATACATACATATACATTGATATATACAGTATATAATTTATAAGTATTTATTTAGCTGTTTTTGTTTACATGTTAAAGATGTTTTAATGAATATACATGCATGTTTAACATATAGATTCCTTTCTTTAATGAAGACTAGAATATAAGTTGGTGTATTACCTGATTCTGATGACTTGCATTGATTGTAATCAGACAGTCGTGATGATAACGTCCACGTTTTCAAATGGAGAAGAAAAGTTCCTCCTTTCTGTCTAATACCACATGAAATTGGTGGGTTTTTGGCATCCTATTTGTCCAGTTTCCATATTCGTTTTTATGCACTTTACAAGAAATATATTGGCGTCAAACTCCGTAGCTTGCTAGCTTGTTTGCGCTGGCTTTCGGAGACTCTTGTTTTGAAAGCGCAGGCGCGATGGCGCGGCACTTTTATTGTGAAGACAGGAACGTCCTCATGTGCGGTCAGTCTTGAGGCTTTTGACGGTACGGTTGAAATAAAACAAGTATCTTTTTTCCCTCACACTTTTGATTGATTGATTGGAACTTTTATGAGTAGATTGCACAGTACAGTACACATTCCGTACAATTGACCACTAAATGGTAACACCCCAATAAGTTTTTCAACTTGTTTAAGTCAGGTCATGTGACCACCTGGCTCTGTTTGATTGGTCTAACGTCACCAGTGACTGCATCTGATTGGTGGAACGAAGTGAAACGTCACCAGTAAGGCAGGCACTTTGAAGGTCTGTCTGACAGACCAAAACAAACAAAGCGTGCATTAACAGATCGATAAAAATTAGTAGCGAGTAGCGAGCTGAATGTAGATAAAAGTAGCGGAGTAAAAGTAGCGTTCCTTCTCTATAAATATACTTAAGTAAAAGTAAAAGTATGTTGCATTAAAACTACTCTTAGAAGTACAATTTATCCCAAAAGTTACTCAAGTAGATGTAACGGAGTAAATGTAGCGCGTTACTACCCACCTCTGGTGTTGGGTTTTTTCAAATAAATTTCCCAAAAAAATGCGACTTACGTATTTTTCGGACTATAATTCGCAGTTTTTTTCATAGTTTGGCCGGGCTCCAGTGCGACTTATATATGGTTTTTTCCTTCTTTATTATGCATTTTCGGCAGGTGCGACTTATACTCCGGTGCGACTTATACTCCGAAAAATTTGGTATATATGTTTTTTTCCTTCTTTATTATGCCTTTTCGGCCGGTTCGACTTATGCTCCGGAGCGACTTATACTCCGAAAAATACGGTAATTACTAGCTAATTACTTTCACAGACGAATAAACAACGTTCGCTTTTCCCTTCAACAACAACACTAGTGATGAATGCAGACTTTGTGAGCGACAACAAGAAGCCCGCCTTTTCCACCAAAAGTTGAACTTTTGGTTCCTAGAACCTCTGGTTCCTGGATCTGGAGGTTCCTATAGAAGTGTTTCCACAGCATTTCACAGTTCAGGGTAGTTTTTACAAATCAGGCTGATGACGTATGGATGAGTGGTTAACTATATTTCTATACTGATTCCATGTAAATAAATGGACAATATTAGGTCACAGTTCTTTTGCTAAAAAGTAAGTACCGTATTTTTCGGACTATAAGTCGCAGTTTTTTTCATAGTTTGGCCGGGCTCCAGTGCGACTTATATATGTTTTTTTCCTTTTTTATTATGCATTTTCGGCAGGTGCGACTTATACTCCGGTGCGACTTATAGTCCGAAAAATACGGTACATGAAATACAATCATATACAAAACAATATGATTTAAAAATAAAGTGTACCGAATTGGGCAGCACGGTGGGAGAGGGGTTAGTGCGTCTGCCTCACAATACGAAGGTCCTGGGTTAGATCCTGCACTCGGGATCTTTCTGTGTGGAGTTTGCATGTTCTCCCCGTGACTGCGTGGGTTCCCTGCGTACTCCGGCTTCCTGCCACCTCCAAAGGTGGGGATAGGTTGATTGGCAACACTAAATGGTCCCTAGTGTGTGAATGTGAGTGTGTATGTTGTCTGTCTATCTGTGTTGGCCCTGCGATGAGGTGGCGACTTGTCCAGGGTGTACACCGCCTTCTGCCCGAATGCAGCTGAGATAGGCTCCAGCGACCCCCCGCAACCCCAACAAAAGGGACAAGCGGTAGAAAATGGATGGATGGATGTACCGAATTGTTCATAAGTCGGACAGTCAGAAAGTCGTCTTCTGGGTAAATGATGAATTCATGAGGGTCGGGCGATTCCTTTTGGTCCTTTTCAAATGTAAATAAAAATATCTAAATAATAAATTTCAGGGTTTATCTCACGCAGACAATAAGAACACATCGGCTTTAACATTAGCTTGTTAGCATTAGCATTCTGTTCACTCGGGTTGAGGCAAATAACTACACAAAGGGAGTGTCACTGACTACTTTTACAACATGTAATAAATTGAATAGTTAATCCATCCATCCATCCATTTCCTACCGCTTGTCCCTATTTGATGTTATTTACCTTGGTTCCACTCGTGTATTGTCATGTCTGTGTAATCATGTTTTGTTTTAGTCATGTTTTGTTTTGTTTAGTTATTGGACTCTTTAGTTTCTGGCTTTTCACTCCCTTGTCTTGTTTCCATGGTTACCCATTAGTTTCACCTGTTCCACGTTTGGACTCATTGTGCACTCTTGTTTGTCACCATAGCAACCCATTAATTTTCACCTGCCCTCACGACTCACGCACCTGTCTTTAATCATGTCACTATTATTTAAAGCCATTGTTGCCAGGAAGTCTCCCTGGCGACATCATACCCCTGTCACACTCTGTTTACCTATGCGTACTTCATGCCCTGTCCAAGTAAGTTTTTTCGATTCATGCCACAGTTAGCGACTTTTGTTCATGTCCTTAGTTTTTTGCCCACGTGCAAGTATTGGTTTCATTTGTCAAGTTTGTACTTCCGCCTTGTGCGCACCTTTAGTTTGTTCTTTTTGTTATAGTAAAATTAAATATGTCTTCACCTTCACGCCATGTCTGGTCCAAATGTTCATTTGCACCACGGGAGAACAAACCACGCCATAGTCCAAGTCTTGACATGTATTGCCTCATTTTTTTCACATTTATCCAACCAAGTCCGAGTAGTAAGCAGCTGAGATTGGTGAAATCCCCAAATTCCTTGCAACAGCTGGTTGAGAAAGGTTTTTCATCAACTGTTCAACAATCGACTCACGCATTTGTTGACAAAGTGGTGACCCTCGCCCCATCCTTGTTTGTGAATGACTGAGCACTTCATGGAATCTACTTTTATACCCAATCATGGCACCCACCTGTTCCCAATTTGCCTGTTCACCTGTGGGATGTTCCAAATAAGTGTTTGATGAGCATTCCTCAACTTTATCAGTATTTATTGCCACCTTTCCCAACTTCTGTTGCTGGCATCAAATTCTAAAGTTAATGATTATTTGCAAAAAGAAAAAAGTTTATCAGTTTGAACATCAAATATGTTGTCTTTGTAGCATATTCAACTGAATATGGGTTGAAAATGATTTGCAAATCATTGTATTCCGTAACACAATTTCCCAACTCATATGGAAACGGGGTTTGTATAAAAGAAGGTATTCTGCATAGAGAGAGACTGTGACCCCTTTAAGTTTTGCCTCCCTTGCAGCACATGGCCACGTTCAGCTTTTGAAGCGACTACACAACACGTCGTACCTTTTGACAAGACAAAAATGAAACACAAAAACTGTCCCATATGTTTTGTTCTTCTGTGTTTGTTCCCCTCGTTGTTATTCGTGGACACCAGCGACAATGTTTTGCCTCGCTTTCTGGTGAAGAAGATGCAGCCCTGATAAATATTTCAGCTGTATCCAGCAAAGTTAATGATGCTACATGACATGCAGCTGACTGGAGGAGACCTCGTTCTTCAATCACTTTGTCTGTGTTGCAGTTATTTGCAAACTTCTTTAACGTCTGAAACGTTGGGAACTGCAGCCTGACTTGTCTGTACGACTTTTTTGTTTTGTTTTGTTCCCGCTGCACAAAAGCAGGCGATAAATCATTAATGAGCCCAAAGTATTTTGAATATTTACAATATTGTGCTTCCACTGCATCCTACTGAGTCTGCTTGCTTCCCACCGTGGAAGGTCTGAGAGGAAAACGTTTTTGTTTTCTTTCTATGTCGATCAAAACTTTCATTTATATGTGTCCATAAAAAAGGTATTAATTATTAAAGGATATAAATATTGTCACTTACAACGCAAAGCTAAGATGTGAACATTTGCTTCAGATAGTTTAGAATGTATTGACCTGCATTTGTTACTGTCAGGTCGCTAAAGTGTTGGTCTGGACCCCAGGATGCAGAAACGGCAGGCAAAGTGCCGGTAACAAAAATAGTGCATCAGGGAAGTGCACCAAGAGGAAGAGCAGTCACAGGAAGCATAGGGAAGAGGACAAGGCTGGCACAAAAAAGCACCCTGATTCACAACCAGGAACAGATGTTTCCTGATTGACAATCAGGGATAGGTAAGGGACGAAGTAGAGGCAAAAAAAGGCAAACAGAAAATTAAAATAGAAATAAGAGCGCTGCACAAGAAATAAAACACAATATTATAAACTAATAATAATTTTCAGACAGTTGAACTTGACTTGAGAGGAATTTGTGTTTTTCACTCAAATTGTAACTATTCAGCATCTTCTTTGTCTTGTAGGCTTTTACGAAATGCTTTTTTTTGACAAAACAAGAACGCTGTAGTTTGGATTGTTGTTATCGAGCCAGTGCAGGGGTCCCCAAACTACGGCCCGCGGGCCGGATCCGGCCCCCCAGCATCCAAAATCCGGCCCACGGGAAGTCCCAAGTAAAAAAAAAAATTGTTTTAATTTTTTTTAATTTTTTATCTTTCCTTTCTAATCCATTTTCTACCGCTTGTTACTCTCGGTGTCTCCTAGCCGCTCAGGCCAATCATACTGTCTCAAAATGAATGTTCCCATCGATAACGTGACAATGTTAAATGTTGATGAATATCAATGTTAATTGATTTTAAATGACAAAACGGATTATAAAGACAATATATATATATATATATATATATATATATATATATATATATATATATATATATATATATATATATATATATATATATATATGTATATATATATATATATATATATATATATGTATATATATATATATATATATATATATATATATATATATATATATATGTATATATATATATATATATATATATATATATATATATATATATATATATATATATGTATATATATATATATATATATATATATATATATGTGTATATATATATATATATATATATATATATATATATATATATATATATATATATATATATATATATATATATATACATATATATATATATATATATATATATATATATATATATATATATATATATATATATATATATATATATATATATATATATGTGTGTGTATGTATATATATACAGCCCGGCCCCCGGCCAAATTTTTTTAACCCAATGCGGCCCCTGAGTCAAAAAGTTTGGGGACCCCTGAGCTAGTGTGACACAGTTGTTAGCCTTGATTCTGCTGTAGCAAGGACATTCCAGTTAGGGTTGGTCGTCACATTCTCTTACCTGACCTGAAGTGAAGTATATATATATATATTTTTTTATTTTTTTATTAGAGATGTCCGATAATATCGGCATAATAAATGCGTTAACATGTAATATTGGAAATTATCGGTATCGTTTTTTAAATTATCGGTATCGTTTTTTTTATTTATTTATTTATTTTATTAAATCAACATAAAAAACACAAGATACACTTACAATTAGTGCACCAACCCAAAAAACCTTCCTCCCCCATTTACACTCATTCACACTCATTCACACAAAAGGGTTGTTTCTTTCTGTTATTAATATTCTAGTTCCTACATTATATATCAATATATATCAATACAGTCTGCAAGGGATACAGTCCGTAAGCAAGGTTCAAGGTTCAACTTTATTGTCCCCGCGGGGAAATTTGTCTTGGGCACAGTGCATCATTGCTTTCTTAACATACCCAAAAACAACAGAACAAAAACACAAGCACAGACACAACCACAACCATACAACTAACATTTAAACATCAGAACATGGAGCTTGATAGACATAGGTGGCACTTTGATGTAGGCATAAAATCTACAGTATGGAGATAAAGATAAAGTACCAATGTGCATTGCACTAGAGCTCATGGATTAAGTGCAGTGTGCTAAAGTGCTTAGTTCTAAAGTGCTATGTGCTAAAGTGCTGTGTGCTAAAAAAGTGCTAACCTATATATTAAAATTCAATTGCACATTGTTGGTCAGCTTAATGGAGGTTGGGACAAATGATAATTTAAGGCGGTTAGATTTGCATAGTGGGACCCGGAGTCTTCTCCCTGATGGCAGGGTTCCATATTCAGGAAAGAGTGGGTGTTGTGAGTTGGAAATAATTGTCTTAGCTTTTTTCCTAACTGCCTGCTCATAGATGCTCTGTATAGGCTCATATTCTTTCCTCCCTACGATTTTCATTGCCGTTTTATGCATGCCGGCCAGTTTGCTTTTTAGCTTAACAGTTAGGTTGCCAAACCATAAGGTGATCCCGTATCTAATGATGCTCTCTACAATGGCACGGTAGAAAATCATCATGATGTGGCTGCTTACGCCGTACAATCTTAATCTTCGCAAAAAATATAGCCTCTGTTGCAGTCTATTGCACAGTTTGTCAATATGTGTCTTCCAGCAAAGAAGATTATCAATATGAACCCCTAAATATTTATATGAGGATACCTGGGTGATTTCCTGATTTTTGATGACCACTGGCTCATGGTCAGTCACTTTCCTCGGATCCAAAACCATTTCCTGTGTCTTGGTCACATTTAAAATAAGATGGTTAGTGTCACACCACCTAATAAATAGGTCTATCTCGTCTTGGTACACAGAGGGGTCCGTATCCTTGTGTAGAAGGCTTAGGAGCACGGTATCGTCCGCAAATTTCACCATAGCACACACATGATTGTGCGTGCTGCTGGTCCACTAATAGTACTAACCTTTAACAGTTAATTTTACTCATTTTCATTAATTACTAGTTTCTATGTAACTGTTTTTATATTGTTTTACTTTCTTTTTTATTCAAGAAAATGTTTTTAATTTACTTATCTTATTTTATAAATTTTTTTAAAAACTACCTTATCTTCACCATACCTGGTTGTCCAAATTAGGCATAATAATGTGTTAATTCTACGACTGTACATATCTGTTGATATCGGTATCGGTTGATATCGGTATCGGTAATTAAAGAGTTGGACAATATCGGAATATCGGATATCGGCAAAAAGCCATTATCGGACATCTCTAATATTTATATAGCGCTTTTCTGTAGTGACTCAAAGCGCTTTACGTAGTGAAACCCATTAACCAAGTTACATTTAAACCATTGTGTGTGGCACTGGGAGCAGCTGTGGGTAAAGTATCTTGCCCAAGGACACAACGGCAGTGACCATAGGCGCCGATCTACATTTCTGCCAGTGGGTGCTCGGACAGCCGCTAAATCTGACACTACTTTTCTGAGCATGCGCGGTTTTGGCTTGGTGGTGAGAAAGAATTTTCCATCAATCCCGATCGGCGTTCGGCGCCTATGGCCGTGACTAGGATGGCGGAAGCAGGGATAGAACCTGGAACCCGCAAGTTGCTGGTACGGCCGATTTACCAACCGAACCACGCCGCTCCACGGATGTTTATCTTGTTCATGTCGTGTTAATGTACAATGCATGATCACGTTATGTATCTGTCAACTTTGTGACAACCATCCCTGTGTTGGGGTAGGTTAAGTTAAAGTTAAAGTACCACTGATCGTCTCACACACACACACACACACACACACACACACACACACACACACACACACACACACACACACACACACACACACACACACACACACACACACACACGAGGTGTGGTGAAATTACCCTCTGCATTTGACCCATCCCCTTGTTCCACCCCCTGGGAGGTGAGGGGAGCAGTGAGCAGCAGCGGTGGTCGCGCTCGGGAATAATTTTGGTGTTTTTAACCTCCAATTCCAACCCTTGATGCTGAGGGCGAACACTCTAACCAGGTTGTTACAATGAGAGTCTTTGATAGTTTGGAAATGGGAGGGATTCATATTTCAAGCCAACACCTTTAATGTAGGAATAATTATGATTATTGAAAGCTGTTCACAATGGAGTCAAAAGTGTGGCAACCAACCATGTTCTCCTACTTCTGCATGACTCGACTCAACAAAAGACTAATTCAAGGAACTTTATCGTCATACCAGCACATATTAAGTTCTTTGAATCCCTGATTTAACTCTAAATAAAGGTTTCTTTAAAGAACAAACAGAGATCATTGATAGAGTGACCGTTTCTAACCAGCACAAATTGTTGTGTTATCATGGGAGACGCTTGTATGTGTGTGTTTATTCTTGGTGTGAGGATTGTGTGGCTGGCAGACACATTTGGAACACCACATGGTCGAGTCATTTCATGTATCAGTTACAATGTTTGTCCAGTCAGTCTGTCTGCCTTTCAATTTTTTTTAAATTTTGTTTTATATTCCTGCCTGCAAAAAAAAAGAGCATTTGTTTTGTACATGAGCACCATACACACTAATGGCAAAACAAAGACAACAATTATACATATTTGTCATTGTAAGTCTAATATCAATAAAGCAATACAAGCATAAATGTACTTATTCCTAATGCAATATCATTACATTTAATTTGCAGAGGGCAGGTAACTTGGAACTGAACATTCTGAAACTAGACATTACGCTTTAAATTGGTAAAACAAGTCCAATACCGCTTATAATCACTGCAGAGTGCTTTTAAAAATGATTAATGTACTGTACCGTAATGTACTGTACTGTACTGTAATGTCTCGTTCAGGTGGTCAAATGCTGCTGTTCCATGTGTAAAAGTTTAACTTTGGCGCTCTCGTGTGGTGGTAAACAAAAATGCACTCTGCTTATGGTAAACTGACGTAAAGCACTGTACTACTAATATAAAAACGATGTGTGGTTAAATGAACACAAATAGTTATGGACCCATGTGTCTGCAATAAACATATTATATTTATATGTACCAAGGAACATATAACATTTTCCAAATGCTAAAGGGGGGACTGTTCCACCACCACCTATTATTTTAACGTTGATTGATTGATTGAGACTTTTATTAGTAGATTACACAGTACAGTACATATTCCGTACAATTGACCACTAAATGGTAACACCCGAATAAGTTTTTCCAACTTGTTTAAGTCGGGGTCCACGTTAATCAATTCATGGTATAAATAACTTATTTACAACTTTTTCATTTCCATTACGATGCACATATTTGAGTGGTTGCCGATACCGATATCAATCCGATACAATATCAGCAGGTACAAGCTTTTATAATTCTGCAGTGTGGCATGTTAGAAAAGGTCTGATCAAGTGAAATTATCACGAGAACAGTGGTAGGAATAAAAAAAAATATGCACCTTATAACAGATTTATGCTTTTGAAGTTCAGTGGTAATTTGTGTTTTGGTGACACCTAGTGGTAATAACCATTTATTCTTATAAATGAAATTGTAAATGGGTATTCGGTGGGTATATTTTGAAATGTATTGTATTGTACTGTATTTTGTATATTATATAATGATGTATATTTTAACTGTGGGCCCCTGTCCATAAGCTGTGTGCTTCTAGGGATGACCTTTTTGCAGAACGGACTCGGATATTAACAAAATAAACAATTATGAAATACAAAACTATGTCTGTCTGTACATAAAATAAAATTAAAATAAAAAAGATAAATTAAAGGCATGATGCAGTAAATTGAATGATGCCGACGCATTTGTTACTGGCTACTTTTTAAAATGCTTTTGCCTTGGAGACTTTGTATCTGTAAGTGTTCTGTTACAACTAAAAGTTGTAAACTCTTGTTGTTGAAGTGTGTTGTGCTTATTGCTTGTTATTTAATTAACAGTATTACATGTGTATTTGTCGCCATCATGTGGTCAGGGCAGTTACTACATCTTTGAGAAGTGTGTACTTTGAATCAAACTTTATTAACCGAAAGTTGCATAACCAAGCAGAGAAATCTGCGGTACCAGCACGTACTTTATGGTGGTTATTTTCGAAGAAATACTGCATATATCTTTTGTTTAAGGCTGCATCACCCTTTTGAATGTCAATAAACCTGCTGACAACGCTCATCGGTCTCCAGAGTCGTGACGTAAGAAAGGCCCTTGCATCAGACATGCACAGTAAGTAATATGCAACTCTTACAATATATTAAAACTATAACTATTATAGTAATATATAATTATTATTAATTATTAAAAATAAAGAATACAATAATAAAACACATATGTCAATATACATTTTTTTAGTTTTTATATTTATAGTACAATGGTCTGAGGGCTTTAGTTCAGTTTGCCATGTACAGTGAGTGTCTTTTTATACACTAGCACTGAAAACACCAAAGTCAGTAATGATTAATTAGTATTACTATATTCAAATAGTATAATAATGATAAAAAATATAATAATGTTGTAAAAAATATATTATATTAAAACATTATTATGATAATTTTATAATATTATAATATAATATGCAACTTGTTTATTTGGACAAATGTGCTGTTTTATTTTTACCGCAATATTTTTTTTTACGTATGTCTATGGCTTGTGTGCTATTGTGTGCTTAGCTGTTGTGTAGCTCCTAGTAGCCTATAGCCTACCAAGTTATTTACCTTTTTTTCAATGACTTCACTAAAATACAAGAAAATATCAAACATGTGGGATTGTTGGAGAACATTTAGATGTTTACTGGCTGTCCAGCTTTGCGCAAGTAAACACTCTGCAGCAGGGACGTGCACATGATTATAGAGGGGCAGGGGCTCAAAGTCAGAAAAGGGCAGGAATTTTTTTTTGGTCCTTTACACATTATGGAAATTAATGTAAAATTAAATTTGCTAATAGGAAGCTAACTACTTAGCTGTGTGTCCTTTGTAGGTAAAAGTGATTGCCATTTCTTTTGTGTCAACAAATTATTGTCATAATGAGTTAATTCACATTATCATAGGCTTGGAAGACATGAAAAGCAACAAAACACTGGTTTATTATTAGGGTATTTATTGTTAAAGATAAGCACTTTAATATTGAACATTGAACAGTGCAACATGAACTTTGAAAAAAATACAAAAATAAATACCCAAATGGAAAAAACGTCAATGTGAAAATCTGTCCTACTTCCCTTAACTTGATGAAAACACCATCAAGTTGTAACTTATGGTCTTTCTCACTTAAGGCTCAGACTAAACAACTGAAACGCAATACAGGGCCAAAAATATGGACCAGGGGCCAGTAGAGGGCTGTAGGATGGAGGCCACCCATACCCAAATATGCTCCTCAATGTAAATTCAGGGCTTCCATGAAATGCTGTGAAATCAGTGCACAATCAGTAGCCAAACCTTCTGGGGGCCTTAAAGCAGCAACCTTCTGGGGGCCATGACCCTGTAGATGTTGATCACATCATTGTGATTTATGACTACGTCTTTTTCAATGGAGAGGAGAAGGAGATCAGACAGCCTCTCTTCTGTGCATAGGCCTCTGAGTGAGTTTTTGACCAGCTTCAGTTTAGAAAAATAGCTCTCTACTGTGGCAGTGGACACTGGAATCGTGGCATATGTTTTCATCATTTCTTCCAGTGCTGGAAAGATGTCATGTCCACTGTTGTCTCTTAGTGTTCTTAAGATCCCCTTCAGTGTGAGAGTGTCATGTGTCATTCTTCTTCTTATTGTTATTATTATCATTATTATTATTATTATTTTGTTAACCCACACAGTAATAGCAAAGTCACAATAAACTTTATATCTAAACCTCTACTGTGAGAGAAATGTGATCGTAAACACAGTGCATTTTATTTTGAAAATTAACCCGGTGTTTTATTTTGTATTTTGTACACTACTTCCTGTCCCGCACGATCCGCTCTGCTCTGTGCGGAATTGATGTGCCGTGCTCAATTGACGCGCCGTGCTCCGACGTCCGGCAAAAACAGAAGCTGACACAATACAGCGTTTTTGTGAAATATTACCCATATTAGATGCTCAATAAGTGGACGGCGACTAGACCATAACTCACAGGTTCAAGTTGCTCCACTGTCACGTCTCCTCAGGGGCGCAGTAACTTGGCTCTCTCTCCTCTCACTTACTCACTCACTCGCCCTCTCTCTCTCTCTCTGGCGGAAGTGGCAGGCTCAAACAACCCGGTATTACAAGAAAACGTGGAGTTTTTGTACCGCTGTTTTTTTCTTTCTTTTTTTTTACATCCCTGACAGGAATTTATTAATGTTGTTTAAAGAAAGAAGAAGAAAGAAAAAAAACACACACACACACACAGGCAGAGGGCACTTTTTAAGACAAAGCAAAAAAGGGCAGGGGCTCAAGCACCCATAGGGCTCTATGTGTGCACGTGCCTGCTCTGCAGGAACGCTCAAGTCTGAGCTTATATCGGAGATTTCAAGCTGATACTATTAGATACTTGTTTTGTTGTACAAACCCCGTTTCCATATGAGTTGGGAAATTGTGTTAGATGTAAATATAAACGGAATACAATGATTTGCAAATCATTTTCAACCCATATTCAGTTGAATATGCTACAAAGACAACATATTTGATGTTCAAACTGATAAACATTTTTTTTGTTTTAGCAAATAATCATTAACTTTAGAATTTGATGCCAGCAACACGTGACAAAGAAGTTGGGAAAGGTGGCAATAAATACTGATAAAGTTGAGGAATGCTCATCAAACACTTATTTGGAACATCCCACAGGTGAACAGGCAAATTGGGAACAGGTGGGTGCCATGATTGGGTATAAAAGTAGATTCCATGAAATGCTCAGTCATTCACAAACAAGGATGGGGGCGAGGGTCACCACTTTGTCAACAAATGCGTGAGCAAATTGTTGAACAGTTTAAGAAAAAACTTTCTCAACCAGCTATTGCAAGGAATATAAGGATTTCACCATCTACGGTGCGTAATATCATCAAAGGGTTCAGAGAATCTGGAGAAATCACTGCACGTAAGCAGCTAAGCCCGTGACCTTCGATCCCTCAGGCTGTACTGCATCAACAAGCGACATCAGTGTGTAAAGGATATCACCACATGGGCTCAGGAACACTTCAGAAACCCACCGTCAGTAACTACAGTTGGTCGCTACATCTGTAAGTGCAAGCTAAAACTCTCCTATGCAAGGCAAAAACCGTTTATCAACAACACCCAGAAACGCCGTCGGCTTCGCTGGGCCTGAGCTCATCTAAGATGGACTGATACAAATTGGAAAAGTGTTCGGTTGTCTGACGAGTCCACATTTCAAATTGTTTTTGGAAACTGTGGACGTCGTGTCCTCCGGACCAAAGAGGAAAAGAACCATCCGGATTGTTATAGGCGCAAAGTTGAAAAGCCAGCATCTGTGATGGTATGGTGGTGTATTAGTGCCCAAGACATGGGTAACTTACACATCTGTGAAGGCGCCATTAATGCTGAAAGGTACATACAGGTTTTGGAGCAACATATGTTGCCATTCAAGCAACGTTACCAGCAAGACAATGCCAAGCCACGTGTTACATCAACGTGGCTTCATAGTAAAAGAGTGCGGGTACTAGACTGGCCTGCCTGTAGTCCAGAAAATGTGTGGCACATTATGAAGCCTAAAATACCACAACGGAGACCCCCGGACTGTTGAACAACTTAAGCTGTACATCAAGCAAGAATGGGAAAGAATTCCACCTGAGAAGCTTAAAAAATGTGTCTCCTCAGTTCCCAAACGTTTACTGAGTGTTGTTAAAAGGAATGGCCATGTAACGCAGTGGTGAACATGCCCTTTCCCAACTACTTTGGCACGTGTTGCAGCCATGAAATTCTAAGTTAATTATTATTTGCAAAAAAAAAAAAAAGTTTATGAGTTTGAACATCAAATATGTTGTCTTTGTAGTGCATTCAATTCAATATGGGTTGAAAATTATTTGCAAATCATTGTATTCCGTTTATATTTATATCTAACACAATTTCCCAACTCATATGGAAACAGGGTTTGTAGTTTTTTTTCTGATATGATCTATGATATTGTCTTAGGTATGTTGTTTATGTTGACTGAAGTTGTGTTTTATTAAGATTGGCCTGTTAGCACATACATTGTTTGTATGTGACTTCACAATACAGGACACTCATTGCCTCATTGTTGTCAGAGTGCACACTGCTGATTGCAAATACCACCACAACTTTTTTGTTACATTTTAATTTGTTTTATTAAGATTGGCCTGTTAGCACATACATTGTTTGTATGTGACTTCACAATACAGGACACTCATTGCCTCATTGTTGTCAGAGTGCACACTGCTGATTGCAAATACCACCACAACTTTTTTGTTACATTTTAATTTGTATTTATGTATTTATTTATGCCAATCGTTGCAAAGGTAGAACTCCTGACACTGGCCTTGGATATGATGCTGTTGTGCGAGTACTGTAGTGTCTTGGGTATTTGAGTGGGGTGGCTCCCTAATGACAAGCTGCTAATTACCAGCTGGAAAGAGAAAGCTGATCTGTGGCCACCATATTGATGCACACACAAAGGTCTTGCATGCATGTTCTTCACCGCTATTTCAGTCTTTAGAACATTTACATTGGTTGCAATTATTTAACAAAGATAAGCAGTATTTGAACACACATTGCTATCATTTAATCAAGGCAAGGCCCTATGACTCAATGCATTAATGAATGATCAGACTATTATATGGAGTTATTCCTGCAAACAAAACATTTACCCACTTTCTTTTTTAAGGGGAAGTTGCTCTGCAGCTGAAAGCCGTTGCTGTAGCAACCAAAGACCACTGTAAAATGATGTCAACACTTTTGGGTTTGCACTCAGCAGTGATACCAAGGTACTTAAACACACTAATATTTGCTATACATGCGAGGTACATGACTGCAACACATCATACGTGACATGCTCATTTTTTGCAAACAAACCCAAATTGCAGCGTCAGAGAATTCTGAGCTGGCTGGTAACCTAGCAACAGAAGGGCTGGCGCTGTAGTGCTATAAATATCCATTGTAGGTGCACAATATGTGTGTGTTAGTGGTTGCAGTATCAGGTTAGGTCTTCAGCTAATGAACTATCTGCCCAGTTAATAAAGTGTTCCTTTGAACAGGGAGGAGTAAAAGGAGTGGGAAATGCAACAAGGCTGTTGGAAGGCTGGATGACAAGATGGATGCAGTAGGAGACCAGGAAATCAGTGGCTTTGTATCATGTAATATCAGACAGTTTTTCCTGCATTTGGCCATTTAACTGTTAGGCGTGGTGCTGCAGTGTGCATGTTTCACCACCAGATGGGGCACCTCCCTAATATGAAATTAATATTATTTTCAGACAAAGCTTCAGTTCAAGATTGCATTTATTTTATTTGAGTAGAAAGTGGGGTAAATTGAAAAATACAATATCATCGATTAATCAATCAATCCAAGTTTATTTGTATAGCCCTTAATCACAAGTGTCTCAAAGGACCACCACGACATCCTCGGCTCAGATCCCACATCAGAGCATAAATGCATTCATAAGATGATGTTTGAAAGATTCATTTTAATGCGAGGAATGCATGTTGTACAACAAGAGTCCAGCAGCTGTTAGCAAAGCATTTTTTTTTAGCATAGTATTACTTGTATTCCCACACGTGACTTCTTCACGGAAGTGAAAAAGAGTGGTGGTCAGCTAAGCTAAGATGGCCCAGATATTACTGCAAAAAGCAGATATAAGCAAACAAATCAAACTATGCAATGGAATAGAGCCCTAGGCTTTATATACAAGATAGGAACTATTTTGTTTCCATTGGTGACTTTGTATCAGAACCTTGGAGTGCCCCAAGGTTCAATCTTGGGGCCAACTTTATTTAAAGGGGAACATTATCACCAGACCTATGTAAGCGTCAATATATACCTTGATGTTGCAGAAAAAAGACCATATATTTTTTTAACCGATTTCCGAACTCTAAATGGGTGAATTTTGGCGAATTAAAAGCCTTTCTAATATTCGCTCTCGGAGCAATGACGTCACAACGTGGCGTCACATCGGGAAGCAATCCGCCATTTTCTCAAACACCGAGTCAAATCAGCTCTGTTGTTTTCCGTTTTTTCGACTGTTTTCCGTACCTTGGAGACATTATGCCTCGTCGGTGTGTTGTCGGAGGGTGTAACAACACGAACAGGGACGGATTCAAGTTGCACCAGTGGCCCAAAGATGCGAAAGTGGCAAGAAATTGGACGTTTGTTCCGCACACTTTACCGACAAAAGCTATGCTACAACAGAGATGGCAAGAATGTGTGGATATCCTGCGACACTCAAAGCAGATGCATTTCCAACGATAAAGTCAAAGAAATCTGCCGCCAGACCCCCATTGAATCTGCCGGAGTGTGTGAGCAATTCAGGGACAAAGGACCTCGGTAGCACGGCAAGCAATGGCGGCAGTTTGTTCCCGCAGACGAGCGAGCTAAACCCCCTGGATGTCTTGGCTCACACCGTCCCTTATGCCACCGAAGATGATCAAGAGAAGAATATCGACCCTAGCTTCCCTGGCCTGCTGACATCAACTCCAAAACTGGACAGATCAGCTTTCAGGAAAAGAGCGCGGATGAGGGTATGTCTACAGAATATATTAATTGATGAAAATTGGGCTGTCTGCACTCTCAAAGTGCATGTTGTTGCCAAATGTATTTCATATGCTGTAAACCTAGTTCATAGTTGTTAGTTTCCTTTAATGCCAAACAAACACATACCAATCGTTGGTTAGAAGGCGATCGCCAAATTCGTCCTCGCTTTCTCCCGTGTCGCTGGCTGTCGTGTCGTTTTCGTCGGTTTCGCTTGCATACGGTTCAAACCGATATGGCTCAATAGCTTCAGTTTCTCCTTCAATTTCGTTTTCGCTACCTGCCTCCACACTACAACCATCCGTTTCAATACATTCGTAATCTGTTGAATCGCTTAAGCCGCTGAAATCCGAGTCTGAATCCGAGCTAATGTCGCTATAGCTTACTGTTCTTTCCGCCATGTTTGTTTGTGTTGGCTTCACTATGTGACGTCACAGGAAAATGGACGGGTGGTTAAAATCAGGCACTTTGAAGCTTTTTTTAGGGATATGGCGTGATGGGTAAAATTTTGAAAAAAACTTTGAAAAATATAATAAGCCACTGGGAACTGATTTTTAATGGTTTTAACAATTCTGAAATTGTGATAATGTTCCCCTTTAACATCTATATGCTCCCACTAGGACAAATCATGCAAAAATAATCACATTGACCATCATTGCTATGCCGATGACACCCAAATCTATGTAGCGCTATCACCAAATGACTATCGCCCCACAGATCTTCTGTGCCAGTGCATTGAGCAAGTCAAACACTGGATGTGCCAACATTTCCTACAACTAAATGAAGATAAAACAGAGATAATTGTTTTTGGTGCTAAAAAAGAAAGGTTTAAAGTCATACAACACCTTCAATCACTGTCCCTGAAAACCTCAAATAAAGCCAGAAATCTTGGGGTTATTTTAGATTCTGATTTACATTTCGACAGTCACATCAAATCAGTAACAAAATCGGCCTACTATCACCTCAAAAATGTAACAAGACTTAGAGGGCTCATGTCAGCTCAAGACTTAGAAAAACTTGTACATGCCTTTATTACCAGTAGGCTGGACTATTGTAATGGTCTCCTTGCAGGTCTTCCCAAAAAAAACTGTCAGGCAGCTACAGCTTGTTCAGAACGCTGCTGCTCGAGTTCTAACAAAGACCAAAAAATGTGAGCACATTACACCAATTCTTAAAAGGGAACATTATCACCAGACCTATGTAAGCGTCAATATATACCTTGATGTTGCAGAAAAAAGACCATATATTTTTAACCGATTTCCGAACTCTAAAAGGGTGAATTTTGGCGAATTAAACGCGTTTCTAATATTCGCTCTCGGAGCGATGATGTCACAACGTCGGGAAGCAATCCGCCATTTTCTCAAACACTGAGTCAAATCAGCTCTGTTATTTTCCGTTTTTTCGACTGTTTTCCATACCTTGGAGACATCATGCCTCGTCGGTGTGTTGTCGGAGGGTGGTAACAACACGAACAGGGACGGATTCAAGTTGCACCAGTGGCCCAAAGATGCGAAAGTGGCAAGAAATTGGACGTTTGTTCCGCACACTTTACCGACGAAAGCTATGCTACGACAGAGATGGCAAGAATGTGTGGATATCCTTCGACACTCAAAGCAGATGCATTTCCAACGATAAAGTCAAAGAAATCTGCCGCCAGACCCCCATTGAATCTGCCGGAGTGTGTGAGCAATTCAGGGACAAAGGACCTCGGTAGCACGGCAAGCAATGGCGGCAGTTTGTTCCCGCAGACGAGCGAGCTAAACCCCCTGGATGTCTTGGCTCACACCGTCCCTTATGCCACCGAAGATGATCAGAGAAGAATATCGACCCTAGATTCCCTGGCCTGCTGACATCAACTCCAAAACTGGACAGATCAGCTTTCAGGAAAAGAGCGCGGATGAGGGTATGTCTACAGAATATATTAATTGATGAAAATTGGGCTGTCTGCACGCTCAAAGTGCATGTTGTTGCCAAATGTATTTCATATGCTGTAAACCTAGTTCATAGTTGTTAGTTTCCTTTAATGCCAAACAAACACATACCAATCGTTGGTTAGAAGGCGATCGCCGAATTCGTCCTCGCTGGCTGCCGTGTCGCTGGCTGCCGTGTCGTTTTCGTCGGTTTCGCTTGTATACGGTTCAAACCGATATGGCTCAATAGCTTCAGTTTCTTCTTCAATTTCGTTTTCGATACCTGCCTCCACACTACAACCATCCGTTTCAATACATTCGTAGTCTGTTGAATCGCTTAAGCCGCTGAAATCCGAGTTTGAATCCGAGCTAATGTCACTATAGCTTGCTGTTCTTTCCGCCATGTTTGTTTGTATTGGCATCACTGTGTGACGTCACAGGAAAATGGACGGGTGGTTAAAATCAGGCACTTTGAAGCTTTTTTTAGGGATATGGCGTGATGGGTAAAATTTTGAAAAAAACTTTGAAAATTATAATAAGCCACTGGGAACTGATTTTTAATGGTTTTAACAATTCTGAAATTGTGATAATGTTCCCCTTTAACATCTATATGCTCCCACTAGGACAAATCATGCAAAAATAATAACATTGACCATCATTGCTATGCCGATGACACCCAAATCTATGTAGCGCTATCACCAAATGACTATCGCCCCACAGATCTTCTGTGCCAGTGCATTGAGCAAGTCAAACACTGGATGTGCCAACATTTCCTACAACTAAATGAAGATAAAACAGAGATAATTGTTTTTGGTGCTAAAAAAGAAAGGTTTAAAGTCATCCAACACCTTCAATCACTGTCCCTGAAAACCTCAAATAAAGCCGAAAATCTGGGGGTTATTTTAGATTCTGATTTACATTTCGACAGTCACATCAAATCAGTAACAAAATCGGCCTACTATCACCTCAAAAATGTAACAAGACTTAGAGGGCTCATGTCAGCTCAAGACTTAGAAAAACTTGTACATGCCTTTATTACCAGTAGGCTGGACTATTGTAATGGTCTCTTTGCAGGTCTTCCCAAAAAAAACTGTCAGGCAGCTACAGCTTGTTCAGAACGCTGCTGCTCGAGTTCTAACAAAGACCAAAACATGTGAGCACATTACACCAATTCTTAAATCCTTACATTGGCTCCCTGTACATCAGAGAATTGATTTCAAAATCCTCCTGCTCACATATAAATCACTACATGGTCTTGGGCCGAAGTATATCACTGATATGCTCCCACTATATAAGCCCTCTAGATCATTAAGATCTTCTGAGACCAATCTGTTAGCGGTTCCCAGAGTAAACTCAAATCAAGGGAGAGCATCATTCAGTCACTATGCAACAAATAGCTGGAATAAACTTCCTGAAGATGTCAGACTTTCCCCAACTCTGACTACTTTTAAAACTAGACTGAAAACTTTTATGTTCACCTTAGCTTTCAGCTAAATCTTTTAATCTTTGAACTTTTAACGTCCGCACTGTTTTTTATTTTTATTGTCTGCATTTTAACTTTGCTTTTATTTTCTTTCATTTCACTTTGTTGTCTGTGAAGCACTTTGAGTCTGCCTTGTGTATGAAAAGTGCTATACAAATAAAGTTGCCTTGCTTTGCCTATATAAAAAATTATTTGGCGAGTGATGAAGGATTATCAGTCGGTCGCGTTCCCAGACATGTCAAACTATCCTGTGCTCCAAACGCCATTCTACACGACTAAACACATGGGAATTTGGAAAAGCATGGAGGTCTACAACTTCTTTGTGTGTAGATGGGTCAAGGACATGGTATCAAGACTCTCCTAAATAAATATGAATCATTTTTGTTCGAGTAAGGTTGCATTCCATGATTTAACAGCCATGTTTTTCCCCGTCTTCATCAAAAAATGACCATAAATGTCAACATTGTCTACATGCTGAATGATTCATTTATGATTGTTGTCTTACAGATTTTGCTCACATTGGATTTTTTTTAATTTAGACTCTGAGTTGGTGCATTGTTAGAAACACTGGTAGCAAACATGTGTTTAAGAGGTCCTCAAACATAATCAATCCTCGAGCACTGAGGAACAGGCGGGGCAGGCATAAATAGCAGCCTGATTGCCAACTACAACCAGGTGTGCCAGGCTGCCAATCAGGGACAGGTGAGGGAAACGAGCGCTCAGAGAGACATGCAGAAAATGCAACAAAAATAAGAGCGCTGACAGGAAATACACATCAAACAAGGAAACAAATCAGGGTTTGCACAAAGAAAAATCTTCTATTTTTGCTCATATTTTAGATTAACTTGAGTAAAAAGCCCACATTTGGATACAACTGCAATTTTATAGTTAGAATGTCATCAATTGTTAAAATGTTTTACTTGAATGCACGTCACTAATTTGCTCAACACATGTTAACTGTTTAATTTAAAGTTCCACCTTTGGTGTGTTTTGAAGTGAAATTTACCAATGAGTACATCAGTCGGAGTCTCCTCACTCATCTCTGCACTGACGTAGGAAACTATCCATGATTAAGGTAAAGGAGAAGTCAAAATAAATTGTGTGACAAGCAGATATTTAGTATTTTTACAGTTCTGGCCCGCGGGCCTTGAGTTGGATTCCTGTGGATTGGAACAGAAACATTTCAAAATAAAAAAGTCTCACCACATAGCTGCCCAACCTACAGAATACTGAGATCAGTTATCAGGCCAACAATGCACTTGTCATTATGATGAGTTGGGGTAGCAGCACAGCTGTTGCTTTAAGGTAATTGAATTGTTGCTTCATTAGTGCATTTGGTAGGGGGTCTGTTCCCTTGACAGCCTGGATAATCATCTCCATGTGATGTAGATAATTGCTCATGTTCCTTGATGTCGGACTCCTTCTCAGCAAGGCACTGACAGGTGACCTCTCCTCATGTCTTTATTCTCTTCTCACTTCCTCCCACTTCTGTCCTATTCTCCTTTCCTGGTTAGTCATGCACAACGTTGGCAATCGGTGCATTGGTGCAAGAAACCATGACAGGTAGTGGATTGAATACATGTAACAATACTGCATGGCTTCCTAAGACTGGATGTGTATCGGGAGTGTTCATCTCATACACAGAACCAATTCAGTATACTTCCCGAAGCAAACTTAGACGGTATTAATACAATTATGTTGAAATTGTGTCTCTGAAATGAGATTATAAAATGAACAGAACAGGGTTGAAGGATATCAGTCTCATTTATCTGGAAAAGGAAAGCTATTTAGTATGAGAAATTGATCAAGATGTCATCTCATTGCTGGAAAACTTTCACAAAAGATGACCAAGGCAGTGAGAGCAATGATACCCAATCGTTGATTAGGGAAGGTTATCCAATCATATCAACCATGTTGTATCCTGTCGGCTGATTGACTGCATGATTGCCACGATCTTTATATACGATCCGCATGGATTGGATTTACATTATGGGATGGCACATTTGCCAACACCAATAGAGACTTTGTCTGTCATCTCCTTGTTTTTTTCAGGGGGATGCTCCACTGCGGCGGTTGCTGGCTGTCTCACCTCAATCGTTAGGGTCCCTCCGGCAGTGAAGCTGGTGGTTCCCGTGACCTCGTGCTGTGCGGTCCTGCTGCTGCCGTCTTGGGTGGGGCGGCCTAGGGCGGGGTGGTCTTCCCATCCGGCTGCGGGGAGTTTCTGGGTCCCTCCTGCTTCTCCTGTGCCTTGTCCTCGGCCGGGTGCGTCTGTCAACGGCCTGACGCCGGCCTGCATGGTGGCGTGATGGGCCCGGTCTTGGGGGTCCTGTTGTTGGTGGGCCTTCCTGCCGGTAGGCCCTTGGTCCACGGGCACCACAACTACTGTTTTGAGTGGGGCTTTCTGGGTGACTCGGGCCGTACTTTGGCTCCCGCACATACATCCCAAATATACTGTACATACAAACATACACACACACGCTCATACATGGATACATACACACATACATACAAACCCCATTTCCATATGAGTTGGGAAATTGTGTTAGATGTAAATATAAACGGAATACAATGATTTGCAAATCATTTTCAACCCATATTCAGTTGAATATGCTACAAAGACAACATAGTTGATGTTCAAACTGATAAACATTTTTTTGTTGTTGCAAATAACCATTAACTTTAGAATTTGATGCCAGCAACACGTAACAAAGAAGTTGGGAAAGGTGGCAATAAATACTGATAAAGTTGAGGAATGCTCATCAAACACTTATTTGGAACATCCCACAGGTGTGCAGGCAAATTGGGAACAGGTGGGTGCCATGATTGGGTATAAAAGTAGATTCCGTGAAATGCTCAGTCATTCACAAACAAGGATGGGGCGATGGTCTCCACTTTGTCAACAAATGCGTGAGCAAATTGTTGAACAGTTTAAGAAAAACCTTTCTCAACCAGCTATTGCAAGGAATTTAGGGATTTCACCATCTACGGTCCGTAATATCATCAAAAGGTTCAGAGAATTTGGAGAAATCACTGCACGTAAGCAGCTAAGCCTGTGACCTTCGATCCCTCAGGCTGTACTGCATCAACAAGCGACATCAGTGTGTAAAGGATATCACCACATGGGCTCAGGAACACTTCAGAAACCCACTGTCAGAATTCCACCTGAGAAGCTTGAAAAATGTGTCTCCTCAGTTCCCAAACGTTTACTGAGTGTTGTTAAATGGAAAGGCCATGTAACACAGTGGTGAACATGCCCTTTCCCAACTACTTTGGCACGTGTTGCAGCCATGAAATTCTAAAGTTAATTATTATTTGCAAAAAAAAAAAAAAGTTTATGAGTTTGAACATCAAATATGTTGTCTTTGTAGTGCATTCAATTGAATATGGGTTGAAAAGGATTTGCAAATCATTGTATTCCGTTTATATTTACATCTAACACAATTTCCCAACTCATATGGAAACGGGGTTTGTACATACGAACGTACGTTCATAGACACATATTCATACATACATTCATATGTACTTTGTTACATACTCTACATACACACGTACATACCTACGCACATACATGGGTACATACACACATCCATACTGTACATACACATGCACTTATACATAAATACACTCATCAAACATATATTAACATTGTTACCCGCCCCCTCTGTCTGTTTGATGGATCATTTTCAATTGAAAACATTTGCTGTAATTAAAATATAAAATATCAACGAGGTTCGTAGTTATATTTCTACGAAAAATGTAAAACAGTAATGTATGGAAAAGAATGTAAAGATACTAAATACGGCATGATTCTGAAATACATCTACACTATCAATTTGACTTTCATGGAATTTTAATTCTAATTCCTTCAATTCAAAGTCCACTTTCTGTTTGCGACCTTAGATCAAATTCATCAATTGAATTAGTTAAGATAAGTTGCATGGTTGCAAACCTACCGTGCTGTGGAACACACATCTAAGAGTTGTAGTCTGGTACTCTTGTCTGTACAAAAATGAGAAAAAAGATGCGTGTTTATGTCGAACATGCATACAATACAATGTAATGCATCGCATCTTTCCAGTTGTTTCATTACAGCACGTTCGAAAAGGAGTAGGAAGAAGCTCAGCTTATATAATCCTACCCCTTTTCATACCATAGCAATTTTATCCCATTTCCTTGTTTTCTGTAAAAGAACAGTGAATAAATAAATAATACATAAATAATATACCATAGTAAGTAAACACATATTAGATACATGAATAATCTTTATCTAAAAAAACAAAAAAAAAGGGTTCAAGATGTTCATCATAATTGTTCTTCTGTGTAATTTGTGAACAGTCTATTAAAATGAATCATATTGGTGCTTTGTTTGATTTCTTTGCTTAATCCATTCCATAATTTAATTCCACATACTGATATGCTAAAGGTTTTAAGTGTTGTACGAGCATACAAATGTTGTAAAATAGATTTTCCTCTAAGATTATATTTCTCCTCTTTTGTAGAGAAGAATTGTTGTCCATTCTTGGGTAGCAGGTTATAGAGTCACGATTGGGTCACATGGTAATGCGCGCATCGTTTTCCCAGGATGCAGACGGAACTCCGGAGGCAGTGTGAAGGTAAGACAATGTTTTATTGTCCATAAATCCGTCAGGAATATAAATAAACAGAAAAACGTGCCGATTGCACGGGAAGCTATGGCAAAGCTAACGGAAAAGCTTAGCATAGGAAACACGAGCAAAGAACCAAGAAACGTAACTGTTGCGTGAAGCAAACAAGACAGCCAGACTGAGTGTGGCGAAAAGCAGGAATAAGTAGCTCTCTGATTAGTGGCCGGGAGCAGGTGAGCATCCCGAACACTAATCAGAGGCAGGTGAAACTAATCAGCACCCATGGTAACCAAGAACACACAAACCCAAGGGTGCTGATACAGAACCAAGGTAGTCTTTAACTAAACAAAACATGATCCAGGCAACGGATCATGACATTATAATTTGCTTTGTACATCCTTTTAGCTGTTTGCAAAAGCACCAAATCATTGAATTTCAATATTTGTGGTTCAATACATAAATAAAGGGTTTGTATGTATGTTCTTTATATCCAACATTATGTATTATTCTAATTCAGTAGTTCTTAACCTTGTTGGAGGTACCGAACCCCACCAGTTTCATATGCGCATTCACCGAACCCTTCTTTAGTGAAAAATAAAATGTTTTTTTTTTTTTCAAATTCAAGACAAAGTTATATGTTTTTGGTAACACTTTAGTATGGGGAACATATTCTAAGTAACAAAGACTTAATTTAGAGTTTTTTGGTTAGGGTTAGGGTTAGAGGGTTAGGGTTATAATAAGGCCATGCCGAATAAGGCATTAATAAGTACTTAATAATGACTAGTTAAGAGCCAATATGTTACTAATTTGCATGTTAATAAGCAACTAATTAATGGTGAATATGTTCCCCATACTAAAGTGTTACCACGTTTTATTACTGGTGCACAAAATGAACCGTGCATGAACATCACCTTGTTCAAATAACAAAACCAACACAGTGCATAAACTCACAACAAATTACACACCTGCAAATCAGTCTGACTTCTGCTGTTGCCGTATCCGTAATACGCCGATAGGGAGAAGTTTTTATTTACACAATGAGTCAGGTGTGTCTTGACCTCCGCCGAACCCCTGAGGCCGACTCACCGAACCCATAGGGTTCGATCGAACCCAGGTTAAGAACCACTGTTCTAATTGATCTTTTTGTGACACCGTTAGTGAATGAAGCGCACATTTGTAGTTGTTTCCCCATATTTCTACACAATAACTCAGATATGGTAATACTAGTGAGCAGTAGAGAATATGAAGTGATTTTTGGTCTAGAACATGTTTTGCTTTATTCACTATTGAAGTGTTTCTTGCTTCTTGTATATTTTATATATGAGGTTTCCAGTTCATTTTATCATCTATTATTCCACTCAAAATGTGTTTTCTTCTACCCTCTTAATGTCTACTCCGTCTATTTGTATTTGTGTTTGACTTTCCCTTCTACTGTTACCAAATAGCATTATTTTAGTTTTAATTAAATGCGGTTTAATTAGCGTTCACACTATGGATTGGTATTATGGCTGATTTCCTAATTGAACAACTATCAATTCATAACGTTCTGAACCGACTATTCAATATCCAATTTGAAGCTGAAATAATCCCACAACAGGACTTTTTGCGTTGTAATCATTTTTTCCTCCTAATTTCTGTTACTTTGTGGAACTTCTTAATGGTGAGTCACGGTGGCCGGCCAATCCCGTGCACCTTGCTGAGGGTGTGAGGGTGAGGCGTGCTCTGTCTATGAGACCGTGGCCAGAGGCAGTGGGGTGGGTGCTTAATTATCCACTTTGGTAAAAATAATTTGTATTTCTATCAAATTAGTTTAAAATGTATGTCCTCAACAACTTCCAGGCCCCCTTAAGAGAAAAACTAACTTGCGAAAGATTTAATATTGTCAGCCAAAAACAAATTTAAACAGCTTCCCACAAACATGGCCCTATTAAGGCCTTTTTAAATGCTTTATATTTCATGTATTCACTGTTCTTTCAGCATTGCCAAATACCAAATACAACTACAGTAGAATAGAGACAAGATTAACAAGATTGTAAACAGAAAGAACGTTTCAAGAATCACACTGCAATAATGTTATCAACATCCTTGAATCGATACAAAAAAACAAACAAAAAAACTTTGACAGTCTCAACAAAATAATTCTTCTTACCTTAATTATATGTGGTGTGAAGTCGTCCAGCTGCGGCCTATAGAGATCACGTACGGGGTCACTAAATTGAAGGGAGGAGAACTTTTTTTCTTACGCGTGTTCCTTTAATCTCTAATAAAGTTCACCAAGTTATTGTCAATTTTCAAATTCCCCATCATAGATTTATTCAATAGTGTGATTGTTTGAAGCAAATAAATACAATTCTCTAATGGCCACAAGTAGGGAAAGGGAGACATCTTGCTACCTCTTTGCAAAATGTCTGTCTTAACAAAATCTGATATAATGTCCCATCTGACTATGGTTTCTTAAATGGTAACGGCTCCTCTGCTGGCTTATCTTGATGATTATTGCTTGCAAATACCTCACACCTTCCTGTCAGGGCTCTATTGTATGACCTTTAACATGTGTAGTACTTTAAAACTAACCGTTTAAAGTTATGCTTAATGAAATCTTATAGTTAGCATGCAGAAATATGATTGGAATATCAATTACTCATTTTAATAGGTGTATGTGTATGCAAACAATTTATGTAGTTAATATTACAAATATTTAAATTCTTCAAAGCCCATCAACAAGGCCGAACAAGCGAGAATGCCGTGGTCATGTGATCGCAATAAACAAAAAGTTAACGTCCGACCTCATTTTTTCAATTGGAAAACAAAAATGCACTTGAAGATGTTCAATATTTATTTACAAATGTTTGTAAGTAAAATTTTTGCTTACAGAAATGAGACAATTGTATTCTTTGGTTTGTTTATTTTTTTACGATACAATTATTTACCTTCCAATTACAATGGTTAACAATTCTATAGAAATGAGAATTAAAAGATGATATATTTTTAAATGGGTAGTTGTATTATTATTATATATTATGATTACATTACAAAATTAATGTAATCATTGGTTATTGTCATTATAATTACTGGTTATTTCTTCAGTTTAAGAGCAGGCTGTAGACCAGGGGCCACATTGGGCTAAAGAATTTGCCCAAGGGCCGACTGCATGTTAAGTAAATATATAAACACACACATACATATAGCCTATATATATATATATATATATATATATATATATATATATATATATATATATATATATATAAATATATATTTATATGTGTGTACATATATACATATACATATATATATATACATATATATATATATATATACATATATATATATAGGCTATATGTATATATATATATATATATATATATATATATATATATATATATATATATATATATATAAATATATATTTATATGTGTGTACATATATACATATACATATATATATATACATATATATATATATATATACATATATATATATATATACATATACACACACACACACACACACATACACACAATGTATATACAACATATACATATATACAGTTCTGAGGTACGTGTACTTATATAGATATCAAATATGTGTGTAATGTAATTAAATAAGCATCTGAATACATTTGATATCGAAATCACTACACTAACTTCAGGTGTTTTATATTATTATCAATTACAACTATGTGTACTGTCTCAAAGTGATATGTGATCACACGCTGCTGTTTTTACACCTAATCTGCGATCGCAATGCTTTAAGTCTGCATATTAATTTCTTACCAAATTGAAAAAGGGGCGTTTGCCAAACAGGTAAGAATACACTACAAACGGTATGCCATATTTTCAAGAGCAATCGCAAATATACTCAGATATTGGACACATAGACATACCTATAAAAATACACACTATAGGACACATTTTTTTGCCAACAGCATAGTGTTGATTGTGAAGTAACAAAAATAACACTTCAGTTTGCATAGATTAAAGCAAGCTATAACAGACTGATCAACAAAACATAACTTCAAATACTTCAACTTTATCAATATATATAAGTTAAAGTTAAAGTTAAAGTACCAATGATAGTCACACACACACTAGGTGTGCTGAAATTTGTCCTCTGCATTTGACCCATCCCCTTGTTCACCCCCTGGGAGGTCAGAGGAGCAATGAGCAGCAGCGGTGGCCGCGCCCGGGAATAATTTTTGGTGATTTAACCCCCAATTCCAACCCTTGATGCTGAGTGCCAAGCAGGGAGGTAATGGGTCCCATTTTTATAGTCTTTGGTATGACTCGGCCTTGAACTCACGACCTACCGATCTCAGGGCGGACACTAGGCCACTGAGTATATATATCACTATAAACGATTTGAAACCATTGAATATTAAGATTATGTGAAAGTTTGACTACTATCTTGTTTCTTTCTTTGACCTCCTTAAAGTTTTGTCATCAATCAGATATATTAAGCAGCTAAAGTGAGCCAAATATGAGGACGTGTGGCGAGAGTGTTTTACATATCACCCATCATGCACTGTAATGGATTCATATATGTATGATTTTAAATTATATATACATGTTTTATAAGTTCAATGAGCAGGAAGGGTGTGTGTGCGACCATATGTTGACTTTATTTGTTGGTTATAGTTAATGTACACCTTGAGTGCTGTGCTCAATTCACTTTCAAATGAAATTTGTGGTCATTGACCATCACTTCTATCTTTACCCACAAGAGGGCAGCAAAATGTCACTCCAATTCAATCCATGATTACATTTTAGGCAAAAACAGCCCGCGAGGCAATCTTCTTGTTAAACTTGTGATGTCTCACGGGACGCACTTGGCCCGCGGGCTGTAATTTGGACACCCCTGCTTTAGCCAAAAAGCTCTGAGTCTGTCTGCATAAAGCCAAACATTTTAAAAGTAAATTATTGCGTATCGTTCTAATTTGTGGCACCTTGAGACAAGAACATGTTGATTGACAGTCTAAAAGTAAGATGTCTTCCCTTCATACGTTATTTTTGCAGTTTTATGTATAAACTATCCATCCATCCATCTTCTTCCGCTTATCCGAGGTCGGGTCGCGGGGGCAGCAGCCTAAGCAGGGAAGCCCAGACTTCCCTCTCCCCAGCCTGAGGCGTTTCCCGGCCAGGCTGGACACATAGTCTTCCCAACGTGTCCTGGGTCTTCCCCGTGGCCTCCTACCGGTTGGACGTGCCCTAAACACCTCCCTAGGTAGGCGTTCGGGTGGCATCCTGACCAGATGCCCGAACCACCTCATCTGGCTCCTCTCGATGTGGAGGAGCAGCGGCTTTACTTTGAGCTCCTCCCGGATGGCAGAGCTTCTCACCCTATCTCTAAGGGAGAGCCCCGCCACCCGGTGGAGGAAACTCATTTCGGCCGCTTGTACCCGTGATCTTGTCCTTTCGGTCATAACCCAAAGCTCATGACCATAGGGAACGTAGATCGACCGGTAAATTGAGAGCTTTGCCTTCCGGCTCAGCTCCTTCTTCACCACAACGGATCGATACAGCGTTCGCATTACTGAAGATGCCGCACCGATCCGCCTGTCGATCTCACGATCCACTCTTCCCCTCCTAGATACTTGAACTCCTCCACTTGGGGCAGGGTCTCCTCCCCAACCCGGAGATGGCACTCCACCCTTTTCCGGGCGAGAACCATGGACTCGGACTTGGAGGTGCAGATTCTCATCCCAGTCGCTTCACACTCAGCTGCGAACTGATCCAGTGAGAGCTAAAGATCCTGGCCAGATAAAGCCATCAGGACCACATCATCTGCAAACAGCAGAGACCTAATCCTGCAGCCACCAAACTGGATCCCCTCAGAAATCCGTCTAGAAATTCTGTCCATAAAAGTTATGAACAGAATCGGTGACAAAGGGCAGCCTTGGCGGAGTCCAACCCTCACTGGAAACGTGTCCGACTTACTGCCGGCAATGCGGACCAAGCTCTGACACTGATCGTACAGGAAGCGGACCGCCACAATCAGACAGTCCGATACCCCATACTCTCTGAGCACTCCCCACAGGACCCCTCGAGGGACACGGTCGAATGCCTTCTCCAAGTCCACAAAGCACATGTAGACTGGTTGGGCAAACTCCCATGCACCCTCAAGGACCCTGCCGAGAGTATAGAGCTGGTCCACAGTTCCACGACCAGGACGAAAACCACACTGTTTCTCCTGAATCCGAGGTTCGACTATCCGGCGTAGCCTCCTCTCCAGTACACCTGAATAGACCTTACCGGGAAGGCTGAGAAGTGTGATCCCACGATAGTTGGAACACACCCTCCGGTTCCCCTTCTTAAAGAGAGGAACCACCACCCCGGTCTGCCAACCCAGAAGTACCGCCCCCGATGTCCATGCGATGCTGCAGAGTCAACCAAGACAGCCCCACAGCATCCAGAGCCTTAAGGAACTCCGGGCGGATCTCATCCACCCCCGGGGCCTTGCCACCGAGGAGCTTTTTAACTACCTCAGCAACCTCAGCCCCAGAAATAGGAGAGCCCACCACAGATTACCCAGGCACTGAGTCCTCATAGGAAGACTTGTTGGTGGGGTTGAGGAGGTCTTCGAAGAATTCCCTCCACCGATCCACAACATCCGCAGTGGAGGCCAGCAGAACACCATCCGCACCATACACCGTGTATAAAATATATGAATCGCAAATCGAATCGCAATTTTGGAGAGAAAAATTGCAATTATGTTTTGTTTCTCAAAATCGCGCAGCCCTAGTATGAAAGCATTTAAAGACAATCAATCAATCAATCAATCAGAAGTTGGGCAATTCTTTTCATGTCCTCCCTGAATCCTAATTCCTTACTTTTCCAAGACATGTTGTACATGTGGGCTGACAAGGCCCAGGTGATCATTTCCCAACCCGATGGTTGTAAGTTCAAACCTCAGTTCCCGTGTGACCATGTCCAAGTGTCCTTGAGAAAAACACTAAACCCCCAACTGCTTAGTGAATACGATAACTGCATTGTAAGCTTGGGAACAGTTTGAATGTGATATAAAGTTTTCACTCACCCCTGCCAAACACATCTGAGATTGTAGGCCAGGCTCTCTCTTCGGTTCAACGTAAGTGACCTCTGACCTCACAAAGGATCTTCTGGTTGAAAAAAATCACACTACAGCATTTTGTAGAAAAATGTACTCAAAGAGTGGAAACTGAAAGCATCCTTACTTCCGGTTCAATTTCTGTTTGTCTAACGGTGTCCCGTGACTTTGGTCCCATATCTATTTCTGAGTTGTGTTCGGGGACTTGGACAGAAAAGACAAAGATTTTGTTTTTGTAGTCACGAAAACAGTGGCTTTTTTAATGTAAACACTACATTCGATTGTTTTTTTTCCAGCACGGACATCCCACATGAAGTAACAACCATTCACTAAAGAGGAGAGAGAGAAAAAGCTACACAGGGGGAAAAAAAAAAGAACATGTTGGCTAACAAACCGTGAATGAAGATCTCAAGACAACAAAACAAGCGTATCATGATGTTGTACATAAAAACTATAAGAGGACAAGGAAGAGAGGTCTACATAGATAGTTTGATAGATAGAGCGATGTGGGCTAACATAGATCAGGTATGACTAAATAAGACATTTTCAAATTCTACTTACTGTAAGTGTAAGAGCGTGTGTGTGTGTGTGTGAGAGAGAGAGAAAGAGAGAGAGAGAGAGAAAGAGAGAGAGACTGTGCTTTTCATTGTAGACCTGGAAGGTGTGTGTCAAACTAATTAGGAACTGAGGATAAGGAAAACATATTTTTTATACAGCAATGAGCCAATGCAGCAAGAAATGTCCTCCCCCTTGGGGGAAAAAAAAAAAAAACTTTTTTTTTTCTGAAATAATCAAAAATAGATATTGTTAGAATAGTATAGTTTAATTGTTCTGAGTCAGGCTCAGTGAGGACACGAGTTCCAATGCAGGGAGAAACAGGCAGAACGGTAACAAGAGGAGGTTGTGCACAGTTCAAAGCATGACAAAGCATCTGAGAAACACTGCGGTTCCAAATCAACTTGCTGTCTATCTGGAACCTATTGCAAAACCTAGATTATTTGTTTTTATTTAAAAAAAGGGAGATATAGAGGAAAAAAGAAAAAAAAGAACTCTGTAGCTACAAAGCACAAGAGATATTGTAAGAATGTTATCGGATCATTGTGATCGTTGTTACATAATACCCACGTTCATTTCAGTGATTCCACTGCTGTGATATTATTCTTTTTTTAAACATCATTTTCTTTTCTAATCAGCAAATCTACACTTTCCAACAGCCTTTCTATAACTTTCCAAACCACCTCCCTGTTTCATTTTTTTAAGTTTTATTTATTTTTTTCCATTTTTTTAATCATTTTAATCATTATTATCTGAACTATATCCATGTGAATCTTTTTTTCTCTTTCCAGTTTTAGAGTAACTGGTGACTTTTATAGAACGACTTCATGCTATCCATGTCAGGGCTTTTCAGAGAAACAGGAGGAAACGAGGGAGGGAGAAAAGGCTTTTGAAAAAAATCCTACATGATATCTTCGGACTTCCCCTCTGAGCAGTATGCCATGCATGGACGGAGGTGAGGGCCGTAAAGGCATGGCGGCGAATACATTTCACTAAAGAGAAATGGATGTAGGTGAACATCAATAAATAAACGAAGACATTAATTAACCAGGACCGAGCTTCCTTACACCAAGAATATTAGTAGAGGTTATAATAGTGAGAAAGGTAGTTATGACTTGCACATACAGGCGTTGCTATCTACAGTGCAGTACCTGCATGTGTCACCTGGCACTGATACTCTACTTCCTAAAGCCAGGTTTGGAAAACACTTCCTGTCCGTGTTGGGACTCTTTGTGGAACAGCGAACTGAAAATGTAAAATTGTCAAAGTGTCTCTGCTAATGTAAACAAAAGATTCATGTTAATCTGGTTCAGCAGGTCTCGAGTGTTTTTTCAAGGTTTTGATTGGCCGACCTGTCTGTTTGTTTGTTTTTTGTAATCTTTTTTTTTTTTTTTTTAAACTATAGACATTTTCACATATTTATTCAAAATTGTTACTACATAAAACACTACTATTGCAAGAAACAAATAATACACAACAAAAGGTGTCAGGTGAGACAAAATATGAATAAAAATGTGTACAGGCTGATGTAATAAATATAGACATATAAAACACAATCCATATTCAAGGTAATAATAAAAAAAAAAAAAAGATGTTTCGTTAGCAACAAAAGACAACACTGGAAAGGAAAAAGGAGATTAGACTTGATCATGTTTGTTCGACATGGTTTCAGGGTGGCAGAGTTTTGTGTTGCCTTGGAAACACGTTTGTTTGTTTGGCAGCAGGCCAAAGAACATCCGGGAAAGAAGACCGAGGAAGAAACAAGAACTTAAAACATTTTATACATATATATACATATATATATATGTTTATATATATATATATATATATATATATATATATATATTTATATATGTAAGCCTAGTATTTTCTAAATTATCCTCAATATTAATAAGTACCGAGTTGCATTATTCTTTCTTTTCTAAATAATCAGCATGGTCACCGTCATTATTTCCACAGCAGTGTCAGAGGAAGAGGAATGAGGAGGAAGAAGAAGAATAGGAGGAGGAGAGAAGGAAAGGAGCAGGAAAGGAAGGAGAAAGGACGGGATGAGAGGCGAGTTGTTACATGGCGAGCTCAGTACAAGCCACATCCTCTGAGGTTGTTGGCGATGATGATGTCGGTCACGGCGTCAAACACCACCTGGATGTTCCCTGTATCTGTGGCGCAGGTCAAGTGACAGTAGATTTCCTTATTTGGGGAGCGGTTCTTGCTCTCGAACTGTGCTTGGATGTAAGCTGCCGCGTCCTCGTATGTGTTTGGTCCTACAGGGAGGCCAGAGAGACAAGAAGTCACACAGATGATACAGGAGTTGTTGAAAAAAAAATAAAAAATGAGAGCCTTTCTCAAAATGTAAAACATACCGTATTTTTCGGACTATAAGTCGCAGTTTTTTTCATAGTTTGGCTGGGCTCCAGTGCGATTTATATATGTTTTTTTCCTTCTTTACTATGCATTTTCGGCAGGTGCGACTTATACTCCGGTGCGACTTATACTCCAAAAAATACGGTACCTTATTTTCCATACTATAAGCCGCTACTTTTTTCCCACGCTTTGAACCCTGCGGCCTATAAAACGAGGCGACTAATTTATGGATTTTATTGTTAACGACCCTAATGTTTTGTCCATCCATCTATTTTTTACTGTTTGTCTCTCTCGGGGTTGCAGGGGGCTGGAGGCTTTCCAATCGCCACCTCATCCTTTCATAGATCTTTTTATTGATTTCACATTCACATTAACAACAAATTCAAACCCTCTTCATCCCCGACCCCTGCTGTCACTCAAAACAAAAACAAAAAACAAAAGTAAGAGTACAAAAGTACCCAGAGTAAAAAAAAAAAAAAAAAGTTCAATACAAGGCACTTAAGACAAAGTAATTGAAAGCTGAAACACACTGTAGAACAGTGGTTCTTAACCTTGCTGGAGGTACCGAACCCCACCAGTTTCATATGCGCATTCACCGAACCCTTCTTTAGTGAAAAATACAATTTTGTTTTTTTTCAAATTCAAGACAAAGTTATATGTTTTTGGTAACACTTTAGTATGGGGAACATATTCTGAGTAACAAAGACTTAATTTAGAGTTATTTGGACACTAGGTGAACATATTCTAAGTAACAAAGACTTAATTTAGAGTTATTTGGTTAGGGTTAGGGTTAGGGTTAGGGTCAGAGGGTTAGGCTTATAATAAGGCCATGCCAAATAAGGCATTAATAAGTACTTAATAATGACTAGTTAAGAGCCAATATGTTACTAATTTGAATGTTAATAAGCAACTAATTAATGGTGAATATGTTCCCTATACAAAAGTGTTACCATGTTTTTTTTACTGGTGCACAGAATGAACCGTGCATGAACATCACCTTGTTCAAACAACAAAACCAACACAGTGCATAAACTCACAACAAATTACACACCTGCAAATCAGTCTGACTTCTGCTGTTGCCATATCCGTAATACGCTGATAGGGAGAAATTTTTATTTACACGATGAGTCGGGTGTGTCTTGACCTCTGAGCCCGACTCACCGAACCCCTAGGGTTCGATCGAACCCAGGTTAAGAACCACTGCTGTAGAAGCAGCATGACAAGGCCTGAAACGTCGGCAGTCATATTTAGGTACATGTCGAGGGCTATTCCTGCACTTGTGTAGAGGATTGGTTAAAAAAAGTCAAAAAAGGTCTCCACACTTTAAAAAACTTGTTTTCAGAGCCCCGTAATGTATATCTTATTTTCTCGAGCTTCAGGTTTGCTAACACGTCCCTTATCCAGTGGGAGACTGAGGGTGGGACAGCCTCCTTCCACTTCAACACTATCAGGCGGCATGCGAGGAGGGTGGTAAAGGCAACTATTTTGTAAACCCCCTGCAGGTATGATTCCAAATACAGAAATTAAAGGGTTTGGATCAATTAGAATTGTTAAGACCGTGGAGAGTGCTTCGAAGATGGATTTCCAGTACTCCTTTAGCTTCGGACAAAGCCAAAACATGTGTATTAATGTTGCGTTATCTAGTTTACATCTATCGCATAATAGGTGGATTTGGGGAAATATTTTTGCTAATTTTGCTTTTGAGAAGTGCACCCGGTGTATCACTTTAAATTGGACTAGAGAGTGTCGTGCGCACATTGAAGATGAGTGAACCCTTTTCTCAAGTTTTGCCCAGGTTACGTCATCTATTGATATTTGGAGGTCTTGTTCCCATGCTGTCGCCACCTCATCCAACAAATAGTTCTCATGTTACACTGACAGGGACACTGAAAATGTGTGTTATTGTTTGTGCTATGGCGCCATCTTTTGGACGAGTTTGCTCACTGCAGGTGCTGCAGGTTGATAATGTACTTCTTGTTTTGTGCCGGAAGTACATTCGTCCAAAGTGTTTCTGCGCGAAAGGATATCATTCTGGAATCGGTTGCCATCTCACATTAATCTCTAACAAAGTAAATTGTCATTCAAGACAGCTTTGAAGATACACCTATTACAGCTGCCCACATGACGTGAATTTTTAATACTGGGTTTAACTAGCTTTTTTATCTTATGTTGTAGTTTTCCATTGTATAATGTTTTGTAATGCATGTATTCTTTGTATTCTTATTTTGTATGCTCCTATATGGACCCCAGGAAGACTAGCAGTCGCCTTGGCGTCAGCTAATGGGGATCCATTCAATAAACAATAAACAATTCTTCATTCATTACTCCAAACAAAGTTTGTAAGTTTTACAGTATAACTAAAACAATTCAAACTCAGAAAACCGACCCCGTAAGGGACACGCGGTAAAAAATGGATGGATGGATGAATAAACCGTCCCATGTGTGATGTCTGTAGGAGTGTTTTCACGCATATTTGTACGTGCTATCGTAATGTAATCAAGCTAGCGTCGACAGCTTTAGATATTATGCTAACACATTTACAAACCCCGTTTCCATATGAGTTGGGAAATTGTGTTAGATGTAAATATAAACGGAATACAATGATTTGCAAATCATTTTCAACCCATATTCAGTTGAATATGCTACAAAGACAACATATTTGATGTTCAAACTGATAAACATTTTTTTTTGTTGCAAATAATCATTAACTTTAGAATTTGATGCCAGCGACACGTGACAAAGAAGTTGGGAAAGGTGGCAATAAATACTGATAAAGTTGAGGAATGCTCGTCAAACACTTATTTGGAACATCCCACAGGTGTGCAGGCTAATTGGGAACAGGTGGGTGCCATGATTGGGTATAAAAACAGCTTCCCAAAAAATGCTCAGTCTTTCACAAGAAAGGATGGGGCGAGGTACACCCCTTTGTCCACAACTGCGTGAGCAAATAGTCAAACAGTTTAAGAACAACGTTTCTCAAAGTGCAATTGCAAGAAATTTAGGGATTTCAACATCTACGTCTTTTTCATGGACGCTCCTGCTTATTCCAGCAAGACAATGCCAAGCCACATTCACCACATGTTACAACAGCGTGGCTTTGTAAAAAAAGAGTGCAGGTACTTTCCTGGCCGGCCTGCAGTCCAGACCTGTCTCCCATCAAAAATGTGTGGCGCATTATGAAGCGTAAAATACGACAGCGGAGACCCCGGACGGTTAAACGACTGAAGCTCTACATATAACAAGAATGGGAAAGAATTCCACTTTCAAAGCTTCAACAATTAGTTTCCTCAGTTCCCAATCGTTTATTGAGTGTTGTTAAAAGAAAAGGTGATGTAACACAGTGGTGAACATGCCCTTTCCCAACTACTTTGGCACGTGTTGCAGCCGTGAAATTCTAAGTTAATTATTATTTGCAAAAAAAAATAAAGTTTATGAGTTTGAACATCAAATATCTTGTCTTTGTAGTGCATTCAATTGAATATGGGTTGAAAAGGATTTGCAAATAATTGTATTCCGTTTATATTTACATCTAACACAATTTCCCAACTCATATGGAAACGGGGTTTGTACAAGTGTCTGTATTAGTATTATTAACTTACAATGGCATTCTTTTTGTATCGTTTCAGTTTTGTAAATTCACCAAAATGTCACTGTGGAGTTATTGAGTCTGTTTAGCTGATTGGAGAGCTAGCTTCTGCAGCTCGTGGGTCCATGACAATGACCCTTTAAGTTGATGATTTTGTTTAATCAGCCGTTTCACTGCCATGTGACATGCACAATTTTGAAACAAGATATGTAAATAAACTTTGACAAAATATTTCGTACTGGAACATATGTATGTGCAGCTTAAAGTCCGGTGCGGCTAATGAATGTAAAAATATTTATATCTTCTAAAATTTGGTGGGTGCGGCTTAAATACCGGTGCCCTCTATAGCCCGTAGAATACAGTAATATGTACAAATTGAGACCTTAAAAAGGTAGTAGTTTGAAACAAACCAACAATAGCTAGCTAATAACACGTGTATATCACTACTACAGCATGGAGAGTTGCAAATTCTAAACCCACATGTGCCAGTGCCAGGGTATTAAAAATAAATTAGGGGTGTCCCAATACAACTTTTCCACTTTCAATATGACACTGATATTGGAGCCTAAGTATTGACAGATTCCATTACGAATCCGACACGATATCATCACAAATCATAGTACCGTATTTTTCGGACTATAAGTCGCAGTTTTTTTCATAGTTTGGCCGGGGGTGCGACTTATACTCAGGAGCGACTTATGTGTGAAATTATTAACACATTACCGTAAAATATCAAATAATATTATTTAGCTCATTCACGTAAGGGACTAGACGTATAAGATTTCATGGGATTTAGCGATCAGGAGTGACAGATTGTTTGGTAAACGTATAGCATGTTCTATATGTTATAGTTATTTGAATGACTCTTACCATAATATGTTACGTTAACATACCAGGCACGTTCTCAGTTGGTTATTTATGCCTCATATAACGTACACTTATTCAGCCTGTTGTTCACTATTCTTTATTTATTTTAAATTGCCTTTCAAAAGTCTATTCTTGGTGTTGGGTTTTATCAAATACATTTCCCCAAAAAATGCGACTAATACTCCAGTGCGACTTATATGTTTTTTTCCTTCTTTATTATGCATTTTCGGCCGGTGCGACTTATACTCAGGAGCGACTTATACTCCGAAAATTTTATTTATTTTTTTATTTTTTTGGCGACACCTAGTGGTCACAATAATACATTAAGTCACGCTCATGACATAGTAAGTTAAATGATGCGAACACGTTTGTTACTGGACACTTTCCAATACGCTTGTGCCTTGGAGACTTTGTATGTGTAAGTAATATGCAACTATCATTATTTGATACTTGTTTATATTGTCGATATATACATATTGTTTTAGATAACTTGTTTTTCTTTTTTGTGGTAGTTTTGCACCACAACAGGGCTGGAATGCCAAACAAAATGAAAACTACTTTGACAGCACATCATCCAGTTGTCAATACTTAGCCCTCGTCAAATAATAGTCATTTTATTTCAGACCCAGGGGGATCCATACAAAATTGTTTTTTTCTAGAATAATTGACACAAAATGATAACTTTCTGCCCAACACAACGTGGCATCTATTTAAAGGTGGCAGTGCATTGAGATCCTACTTGTTGTTCTTCCATCGTTACGCTAACTTACCTGTGTACTCTGGGAAACAGATGCTAAGTGCTGACTTCTTGATCTTCTCTGCGAACAGATCCTTCTTGTTGAGGAAGAGGATGATGGAGGTGTCGATAAAGAACTTGTTGTTGCAAATTGAATCGAACAACATCAGCGACTCGTGCATGCGATTCTGTGGGAAAAGAAAGAGAATGCTCATTTTCCAATCGGAAAGACAAATAAAAAAACAGCAATTTACAATAAAAACAACTGAATTATGAAACACAATACATAATGCTAGTTATTGATCATAATTTTAAGTAAGTAATTATATTCTAAACATATAATACATTAATGAACTGATTGTATATATTAATAATATGACTACAATCACATTTGGTTGACAGTGTCTGTGTGTTACTGTACATCTTCAAACACTTCCCAAAACCACACTGGCAATGTTAATTTAGCAGAGGAAATTGTAACATTTTCAATAAAGCATGTTAAATAGAACAGAAAAAAAGTTGTAACGAACAGTAGACAAAATAACAAAATTAATACAACAACTGGATTGTACATTTCCCCTTCTGAATACAAATGCAAATTCAACCATAATCACGCAGAGACAGAAACATCTTACAGACAGAAATAATATTCATACAAATAGTTATTTGTGTGGTGCTTTTTGTCATTTTAATACAGTTTAAGTTTCAATACACTGCAATGATCAGTAAATAGCAGTAGGTAAATAACATTTCCCATGTTTGCTGTACTGTTGGTACACGTGAGGTAACAGAAAGGTTTGCTCAATCAAAAGACTATGCACTCATTACGTCAATTGTAATTGTTTTGTATTATCACCTAGATCAGACCTGAGGAAAATACGGCCCGTTAAGATTTTCAATCAGGCCTGCCGGATGTTTCCAAAAATGTTTTTTAGACCTTTAACATCAAAAACGTAGCTGCCATTATGATGTTTAGTGCTGCTTTCAAATTATCGTAAGTCTTGAACTTTAGAAAGTATTTCAATGGTTGTAATCTGTGTTTTTGAGGGATATATATAGGTTATTATGGTAATCTACGTCACAGCAGCTCCAGGCAGGCCTGAAACGTGGGTGTCAGGGACAGACGCAGAAGCAGATTTTTACAACAAAGTTCTGCAGAAAAGCGATATTTTTTTAATTTTATTTTTTTACCCTTTGCATTCATATTTTGCCGTATTTGTTGCGTTTTGCTTGATTGTAAAAATGTTGATCGAGGAGGCAGACTGAGAAGTAAAAGAGGAGCGGCGTTCATATGTTCTTTATATTCAGTGTTTTATTCTTCATAGTTAATATTGGAAATCCCACATTCTTTATTTTTATGTACATGTCTCATTCAGTAAAACATTTAAAATTCCATTCCGTTTTTTGAGGTGGTCTGTCATAACACTTTTAGCATTCAATCAGACATTATTGTGTGTTTTGATATTCGTGTTCCTGAAAAAAGGGACACAAGCACACAATACTTTTACAGCCAACTTTTACAGCAATATATGTTCAGAAGTCGGTGGTGCTTTACTTCTGTGTTCAGATTGCGGTTAAGGTGCAGTGATAACATAACATTTAGATTGTTACTGTGACTGTTTTAGCAAGTAAGATGACATAAAAGCTCAACAGAAATGAAAGACGGTCGGCAGGAAGTTGAAAGGAGACGTACACATTAACACCAGCAGGTAGTTACAGTATGAACGGTTATATATGGCTATTTGCACACTATTGACTAATGATGCACTGAAAAATTGGCCAGAAAAAGACGTACTTTGATCACCGGAACCGTGTTCCCAAAACTGATGTTATGATTACATAAGCTCAAGGTTTTTCTGGCTGACTGAAATATTGTAAAATGTTCTGGTCGAGTCCTCCATTACAGAATGATTAGCAGGCTGAATATTACATTTCAATAATTATTACAGAAGGTTAAAACATTGTCATGCAGAAATATGAAGATCATTACCTTGCAAAACATGTAATGTACAGAATATCAGAAGCATTTATTAAGGTCAAAATATCACAAATTACAGCTGGGATAGGCTGCGGCCCCCCTACCCCACCAAAAGGGACAAACGGTAGAGAATGGATGGATGGATATAACCAAACATCTTTGACGATTAAAGCATTATTATCACAATTCATATTTCGTGTTATTAATGCGTGAAACTGGTATCATGGAAGTGAAGCTCCTCCTTTGAATGCAAGTGCTCCTAAAGCAGGAATACAAATTCTGTATTTCTACAAAATACAAAATTTGGCAAGACACCCAAAACACAGCATGCTTTAAAAAAAATTATTCTCATTAAAAGTGTGTTTGTCCTTTTTGTGATGAACTGTTTGCAAAAGCAAATTGTTTAAGACACATTTCATTAAAGCAAACTAATTGTCCGTTCATGGTGTTAAAACTTGAAAATTATCCATCTAGGGTATACTTATCAATGATGAAAAAGCCTGTGTGTGTATGTGTGTGTGGACAGGGTAGACAGGTGCCTTCTGGGTAATTAATCCACTGACACTATCCCCACCACTGCACCTATGGGCTAAACACACACACACACACACACACACACACACACACACACACACACACACACACACACACACACACACACACACACACACACACACACACACACACACACATTTTCGTATAGAATCAGCAGACATTTTCACAACTATAACACACAAGGGACACAAAAGGGAACCACACAAAACGCACAAGCAGGCTGATAACTGCCTAAGGCAGCTCCCTGTCTCTAATTAGGACGCTCCATATATGGTAGCTGAAGAGAAAAGCTGCCTGGTTCTTCAAAAATAAGGCCTGGAGGTCCACAAGAAAATGTGGTTGCAATGCGACACTCTTAGTGCTAACGATGATGACAACATATAATCCAGGTGTAATATGCATCTTCATTTGCAAATCCAAAACTGGTCTCATTACTGTAATTGAACACATCACAGTACAACTGGAATTGAGAAGCAGTACCAGAACTCTAAAGGACAAAAAATAAAACTGTAACCAAAGGCCAAAGCAACCTTAAAATGAACATTGGCGTCTCAGTGGACAATATTGAAACTTTGCAACACAGCCATTTTTCACAGCTGAAGTCAGTCTTATGAGTGTGGAGCTGTGGACAATAAGAATAATGCACTACTGTATGCAGCAGCGCACAGTAGAAGCAGCACGCACGGGCCGTATAAAGCCAATTGTTCCCCTGAAGCTTTATGTTTGCGTCAGCACACTACCTCTGATGCTTAGTCTTAACTGCTTTTACGTAGGCCTGTGCAGGAAGATGATGTTTCAAAATCACACAGTGAGATGATGCAGTGCATGTTATTTCACATTTTCCTCCACGTTAGAAACTATTATTGGTTACTGCACTGTACTGCTGATTACTTATTTGGAAAGTATTGACATGCAAAGGATTACTCTATTATCAAAAGCCAAATACCATACTTGCCAACCCTCCCAGATTTTCCGGGACACTCCCGAAATTCAGCGCCTCTCCCGAAAACCTCCCGGGACAAATTATCTCCCGAAAATCTCCCGAAATTCAGGTGGACTCAGGTCCATGCGGCGTGCCTGCCCAATCACGTTATAACTGTAGAATGATCGAGGGCGAGTTCTTGGTTTCTTAGGTGGGTTTATTGTTAGGCAGTTTCATTAACGTCCTCCCAGCGCGGTAACAACACACAACAACAGCAGTCACGTTTTCGTCTACCGTAAAGCAGTTCGTCTGCCGTAAACAGCAATGTTGTGACACTCTTAAACAGGACAATACTGCCATTTAGTGCATTTGATGAAAGCACTTTTGTGCGTGCCACACAGCATTGCATCATCAGAGAGGGTGTTCAGCATGGTTAGAAAAATAGTGACAGAGAATAGAACAAGGATGGACAATTCAACCCTTAACTCAACAAGTATATATGTAAATAAATGAACACTGAAATTCAAGTATTTCTTGTATTTATATATGTATATGTATGTACATATATATATATATATATATATATATATATATATATATATATATATATATATATATATATATATATATATATATATATATATATATATATATAATAAAATAAATATATATTTATAGCTAGAATTCACTGAAAGTCAAGTATTTCTTATATATATATATACATATATATGAAATACTTGACTTGGTGAATTCTAGCTGTAAATATACTCCTCCCCTCTTAACCACGCCCCCCCACACACCTCCCGAAATCGGAGGTCTCAAGGTTGGCAAGTATGCAAATACCCAAGTGATCATGAAGCAGTCACCTACAAAACCCAAAACCAGTGAAGTTGGCACGTTGTGTAAATCGTAAATCAAAACAGAATACAATGATTTGCAAATCCTTTTCAACTTATATTCAATTGAATAGACTGCAAAGACAAGATATTTAATGTTCAAACTGAGAAACTTAATTTTTTTTTTGCAAATAATCATTAACTTTGAATTTAATGGCAGCAAAACATTGCAAAAAAGTTGGCACAGGGGCATTTTTACCACTGTTACATTTTTGAAGCTTTTGAGGTGGGGCATATACATTTGAGCAAAGCACCTAGGTAGTTTATATTTATTGATTTATTTTTAACTGCTTTAAAATAAGCATTAACTTATTCCTATGTTTTGTGCAATGACTATGGGGCTAATAAAGCTAATTAATCTGTTTTAGAATGCATGGTGGATATTTACATGAACATTAAGCTTGGTTGGCATGCTTGCAGTAGTTTCAGTGTCAAAGCAGCCCTAGAGCCACAAAGTAGCAGTCTTCTCGGTCTTTTGCTGTTGAAGGTGCGATGCATGAAAATGCATGCCATAATCAGATCATGTTTTTCAGGGTCCATGTACACAGGAACCTTCTAACCCGAATGATGATCAGATTAAATACATTTTGCCCATGTACTGGTGTCTTTGACATAATTCTGATATTGTCATTGTATTTTCTGGTAATAGAATCACAACTTGTTGCTATTAAATTTTAGATACAGGGGGGCCCAAAGCAATTGCCTAGTTTGCCTACCCGGTTACGACGAGCCTGTGCACATACACAAAAGAGATCTTCGAGTACAACAAGTTTTTAAGCAATTGTTTTGGTTACCATATTGATGTTGAATAAGTGAGAAAACTCCAAACACTGCTTTCGTGACATAACATTGTCTTTTTGTTGTGTGTGAGTCGGTGTGTGTGTGTGTGTGTTAAGTGGGTTCTAACTTACATGGTCCGACCAGGAAGAAGAAAGGACAAATGGGGACGGCGCAGTTGGGAGAGTGGCTGTGCCAGCAACCTGAGGGTTCCTGGTTCAATCCCCACCTTCTACCAACTTCGTCACGTTTGTTGTGTCCTTGAGCAAGACACTTCACACTTGCTCCTGATGGGTCGTGGTTAGGGTCTTGCATGAAAGCTCCCGCCATCGGTGTGTGAATGTGAATGGGTGAATGTGGAAATAGTGTCAAAGCACTTTGAGTACCTCTAAGGTAGAAAAGCGCTATACAAGTATAACCCATTTACCATTTTCAAATAGACGGCAGCCTATTCGTGGCATACAGCAACTTTAAGTGTCATGGCTGAGAAAAAATAAATATTAAAAGTTTTCTGTGATGCTATAGTTGTATTCTAGAGGACTCGGAGTGTGGGTGGACAATAAGCTGGACTGGACTGTTAACACAGACCACTTGGACAGGAAAAGACAGAGCAGGCTGTACTTCCTGAGGAGGCTGCGCTCCTTCAACATCTGTAAGAAACGCTTGTGGTTGTACTACCAGTCTGTGGTTGCCAGTGTTCTGTACTATATCGGGGCAGTACATCTAAGAAGGACAGCTCCAGACTGGAGAAACTGATCAGGCGGGCCGGCTCTACGGTCGGAATAAAACTGGAGTCACTGGTGACGGTGGCAGAGAAGAGGACTGTGGAAAAACTAGTGAGCATCCTGGATGATGCCAGTCACCCTCTGCATATTGTTGTCAGTAGCCAGAGGAGCCTGTTCAGTGCTGGACTGCTTCATCCCAAGTGCAGGACTAATAGACTCAAAAACTCCTTTATCCCACACATGATCAGACTGTACAACTCCTCTCTGGAGGGGAGGGGGGGTACTAGGATGACAGGGGATGCAAAACAATAACAGTGCAATACTTTTTCATAACATGGTCACTACTGCCTAGTTTCCCTTTTTATATTCTTATTTCTATTCTTATTGTTGCTTTTTATTTTTATTCTATTTTTGAATTTTATTTCCATTTATACCCTCATTATTTACTTTTTATATTTGATCTCAATTCTGTACACTGATGCTGGAATTTTTATTTTCCTGAGGGAACTCTCCTGAAGGAATCAATAAAATATTATCTATCTATCTAAAATCTGCTTTTTTGGGGGGATGAGCTGCAGGCCCTTTTCTCATCTCGGTAATGATGACATCAGTGGCGGCAATAAAGACAAGTTGAATATTGCTGCTGTCTGTTGCACAGATCACATGGGAGTAAACATCCTCTTGTACTAAGATGTAATGTAGGCAATGCCTTACAAGTGCTGACATATACTGTATGGGGGAGTGGTCAAAGACTGTTTTGTTGCACGTAGTGTCGTTTTTGCTGCCGCAGCCTTTGAGGGCTGTAAGGTATCATCCATAATTCACATGCATGCTCCGCACTCGGACGTGACTTCATTTGGCAAGCAGTGGATCTTCTCACTTGCTGTCAGATGGCGGTGAGAAAAGTCATCTTTCACTAGCATGTTTGGCTGTCAGTCAAAAACAGCACTATGCTTCAGCTGTAGCTCCATTACATCGTGCATTGCTAAGTCTTTCCAAGCCAAAGGATGAAGAAAGGAGGAGTATACGGAATGGAATTTTAATTATTGCTTTCTCACAGCCATACTGTTTTTGATCTGCTTTTCCCACAGTCTTGCTTTATCTGTTTGCTTCTGATGTTGTCATATTTGCACACAAGCTCTCTGGCTTTCTCACGTTCTGTTTTCTTACCCACTCCCTTCACACGAGCTTGTGTTACAATCTCATGTTGTATCCACTTAAACATTACAGGGGGCTTTTTTTCTGACATGTTGGTTCATGCATTCAGGGGAGCAGCTGGACAGAGGCGACTTTCCGATCCTGTGTTTGAAAAGGTCCTTTTTGTTTAGGAAGAGGATGATGGAGGTCTTCGTAAACCCCCTTGTTGTTACAGATGGAATCAAACGTCTTCAGAGACTCCTGCGTGCGGTTCTGCAGATGAGGCATGCAGAGCACTGTTCAAATAGTTTTTTTAAGCTTAATTCAGAAAGTCAGATTTAGCAGTAAACAGTATTTTTCGTACACTTAAAATCCTTTCATTTTCTCAAAAATCGACCTGGTGCGCCTGATGTAGGTATTATTTCTGGTTGTGCTTTCCGACCTTGAAGCAATGATATTTGGTACAAGGTGTAATGATACGTGTGACCCGCAGATGGCAGTCACACATAAGATATACGTGTGGACTGCAGGTTGACGCCTGTTTGCAGAATGACACTAGCAAGTACAGTCGGGAGGTGGGGGGTTGGGGGGGGGGGCGTGGTTAAGAGGGGAGGAGTATATTTACAGCTAGAATTCACCAAGTCAAGTATTTCATATATATATATATATATATATATATATATATATATATATATATATATATATATATATATATATATAAATAAGAGAAATACTTGAATTTCAGTGTTCATTTATTTACACATATACACACACACATAAGATTCATCTACTCATTGTTGAGTTAAGGATTGAATTGTTCATCCTTGTTCTATTCTCTGTCACTATTTTTCTAACCATGCTGAACACCCTCTCTGATGATGCATTCTGCTTCATCTCCTTGTTGTGTGCGCAGTTGTGCACTGCACTCTCTAAAAGCCCTAGATGTTAATGTCACATACGCATGTACAGTAGATGGCAGTATTGTCCTGTTTAAGAGTGTCACAACATTGCTGTTTACGGCAGACAAACTGCTTTACGGTAGACGAAAACGTGACTGCTGTTGTTGTGTGTTGTTGCCGCGCTGGGAGGACGTTAATGAAACTGCCTAACAATAAACCCACATAAGAAACTAAGAACTCGCCCTCGATCATTCTCCAGTTTTAACGTCATTGGGCAGGCGCGCTGTTTATATTGTGGGAAAGCGGACAAGAAAACATACTGTCGACACGTCACTCAGGTCCGCCTGAATTTCGGGAGATTTTCGGGAGAAAATTTGTCCCGGGAGGTTTTCGGGAGAAGCGCTGAATTTCGGGAGTCTCCCGGAAAATCCGGGAGGGTTGGCAAGTATGAGTACAGTACAGGTTAGCAAGCAACACCGAAACGTTGATGTTTCGTTGAGAATGTAAAACATTACACATGGCACTCAAAAATCTGTTAAAATGTTTTAGTATGACTTTGGTAAGCTACGAAGCTGCACCACTTGATGGTACGAGGAAAAATTGGGGCTATCGTAGTCAGACGTGCTGTGCTTCAACATACGGGTATTATCATGGTGTGTGTGTGTATAAGGACCCCAAGATGGCACCTTTTAGGAGTAGGGATGTATATCGAGTACTAGTATTTTTAGGTTTCTAATTGGGTCGGTTCAATACAATTCAATTCTGGACTAATGATACTAACTTTATCCATCTGACCGTCGTAATTATGACACTCGCATGCTGTCATATTCATTCAGGTGCCACTGCAAAGCATAACAAAGAGACGGTGGAACTCTTAACACCCCACTTACGGGTACGCGGTACGCAGAAGTAAACAGAATTATAGATTTAGGTGACATCAAAATCGCGGATGTAATCAATTTTCTCTAAAAACAGAATCTAAAAACGTAAAGTCGCGGAAATTGCTACAATGTGACTGAGATGAGTCACTGAGAGGAAAAGGGGGAATCAAGTTTACCGTGCACTCGACAAACACTCACCTCTGGTCTGAAAAACATAATCAATAATCATAGTCAATTTTGCCCAAAGAACCACCATTACATGTTATGTAGACCACAAGGAAGTGTTTTAAATGTAGAAAAAAAATCATAAAGTAACCCCTTTAATGTGCCTTATAATCTTGTGTGCCTTTTGTATGAATATAGACCTGAATAGACCCACTCATCGGCAGTGCGCCTTATAATCCGATGCGCCATATGGTCCAAAAATACGGTAAATACAAATCAATCAAATAATAAAGAGAAGCATTTAAATGACCTAACATGTGTTAACCAAAGCCATGCAGGGTTAGTTGTTTAGCTGTGGGCAACTGCAGTCTTATTGCAGGCATGTAAGCATCCTTTGACAAAAACTGACGAAAAAAAGAGGAACATTGCCACGCAAGCCCTGAAATAAATGTTTTAAAATCAAGACTACATTTCCTGTAATTGGGTGCATTTCTACATGATATTTTACCTTTAGATTTATTTTTATTTACCAACCTCTTTTGGTTTTCTTTTTGACACTTTCATGTCACATTATTGTACCACATAATTTTTTTGTTTTTAATAGATGATTGACAAACAATATTATCATTGAAAATGTAATGTAAAATTATATAACATTCAAATCAAATCAAATCAAATCAACTTTATTTATAGAGCACATTTAAAATTTACCACAGGGGTAGCCAAAGTGCTGTACAATGAGCAGGTTAAAAGATAAAACGAGTACCGAGCAAACACAACACAACACAAACAGAACACGATAAAAAATAAATAATTAAAATAGAATTAATAAAAACATAAAAACATAAAAACAGGATCACAGCAGGTGTAGTATGGGGCGCCATTGCAGGATGGATATCACTGCAGTGATTCAGGCAAAGAACTCAGAAAACGTTTCCTATTTGGCAACTCTATCCTGAAGCCACACCCCCCCAGGTAATATACTTCCGGTGTCGTGACCTCTGTTTAAATCCGTCACGTCAAAAACATACCTTCTCTCTGGTTACTAATAAATGTTCTAGTACTACAACTGGTTCAGAAATAGGGCTGGGCGATATGGACAAAAAAGTATATCTCGATATATTTTTACTTAAACTTGATATTCGATATATATCTCGATATATTTTCCGGTGAAAGTACACATATAGAGATATTCATTTTTGAGCGAGATTCACTGAAATTGAAGTGAATGACAACTGCACTGTAAACAGTCAGTGGCACATTTATTAAGCCAGTTAGTCAAGATGGGTATTAACAGCACAGAAAAGAAACTGTTTAAATAGTACAGAAATACATAACTTAAATAAAATAGAAAAATATTATTTCTACGTAAAATAAACAACATAACTGTGGAAATAATACAAAATGTATCAAACTCAGATAAAAAAATACATTTGCAGGCAGGCACTTTTTAATTCCCAGTCGACGATGTAATGGACGGTTCTGGTCAGCGCCAAGTAAGTGACTTGACTTAATTGTGCGGCTATGATCTTCCTCACTTCGGCATACATTTTTGGCAGCATTTCTCATGCGAAAGTTAGCTAGCTCGGTGATGCTAACTATGCAAACTAGCAAAAGTGTTTCAGCGCCCCTGATTGTTTCCCTGTCCTGAAATTCAGTGCAGAGTTTAGGCAAGAGGAACAGCGAATGCCTACGACTGAGACGAGCGTTCAACACATTTAGTTTGGATCTGTCATGATGTGGACTGTGAGGGTTTTGTTTTCCCGAGATGCAATTAAAGCTGGAGCGGACATGGCGTGAAGGTAAAGACATATTTATTTTTACTATAACAAAAGGAACAAACTGAAGGCGCGCACAAGGCGGAGGTACAAACTTGACTATGAAACAAAAACTTACACTTAACGTAGACTAAGGACATGAAACAAAAGAACTGCTAAACGTGACATGAATAAACAAAAACTTACTTGGAACAAGCATGGAAACGATCATGGAACAATGGCATGGAATCAACGCATGAGTGACAAGGGTAACAGCAGATAATGTCGCCAGGCCGACCAACAAAAAAACAAAGGCTTAAATAACAGTGACATGATTGGTGACAGGTGCGTGAGTCCAAACGTGGAACAGGTGAAACTAATGGGTAACCATGAAAACAAAACAAGGGAGTGAACAACCAGGAACTAAAAAGCATCCAAAAAACAAACAGCACATGGCCAAACAAAAACATGATCAACACAGACATGACAGGATCCTATTTTTTTAATATTGTAGTGGGTTTACACAATTCACCCACGGAACTTTTGTTATTGTTAGAGAGTACCGGTCACATGGGTTTTCACGGGACACATTTCCGGTGTTGCATGTTGTTGCGCTGAAAAGCCATACTGCTCGATTGCTGATAAGAAAACAAAGTCTGAATGTTATTAAAACAATTAGCTCCATCTTTTGACATTCCTCCTTTGACTCGCGCTCCTACACGCTACAATAATTCATAAAAAATCGCGGAATTTATATTTTAACGCGAAAAAGAATGTTAAAAAACGTGAATTTTCGCGTTTTTGCGGACATTTCACATGCCTGTAATTAAAGGGTGATCACTTGAAGGAACCCTGTGGCCATTTTTTAACGACAAAATTAGATCAATGACAACTCCCAGTGGTTTGTTAAATCAGTGGTTCCAAACCTTTTTGTAACTGCGGACCGGTCAACGCTTGAAAATTTGTCCCACGGACCGGGGGGTAGGGTGGGGGGGAATGAAAAAATAAAAAATAAAAAATAAAAATATATATATATATATATATTTTAAATAAAAAAAAAAAAATGTTGTCATTAAAAAATACAATAATGCGTGCTTACGGACTGTATCCCTGCAGACTGTATTGATCTATATTGATATATAATGTAGGAACCAGAAATATTAATAACAGAAAGAAAAAACCCTTTTGTGCAAATGAGCGTGAATGAGTGTAAATGGGGGAGGGAGGTTTTTTGGGTTCGTGCACTAATTGTAAGTGTATCTTGTGTTTTTTATGTTGATTTAATTAAAAAAAATAAAATAAAAAAATTATTTCTTGTGCGGCCCGGTACCAATCGGGCCGCACACAACCACACACACACAACCACCCACGCACACGCACACACACACACACACACACACACACACACACACACACACACACACACACACACACACACACACACACACATGTGCACCCATGCACGCACGCATGCACACACACTATATATATATAACTACATGCTACTGCAATGGCGCTGCACAGAAGTCAATGCTTCTTTTAAATCATGGCGAGAGTAACAGGCACAGAAAAAGGTACTGCAAAGCGGAGTTTGGAGCAGGAAGTGAAAATGCACACACTTCCCCCTTGTCATGGGAACACCTGTTTCCACCATACATATGCACAAACACACGCACACACACATGCATACTCACGCGTACACACACAACCACCCACGCGCACGCACACACACACACACACACACACACACACACACACACACACACACACACACACACACACACACACACACACACACACACACACACACAAATATACAATATACACACACACTGCCAACAGTTTTCCTCCCAAAGCGGCTGTCATGTCGAAGCTGCTGATTGTCAAGGTGTGAAGGCAGGAGCATTTTCAAAATAAAAAGGAAAATTCCCCTACCCTTCCATTGCAAACCAACAAGCTACAGTAATCAAGGTTGCCTGTCATCTTGGCATTGGTTGAATTAGATTGTAGTCATGTTCATATTCCTCATATTTCCAAACATCACCAAAATACAGTAAACTGCACACACGTACGCACGCATGTGCACACACACGCACACACAAACACACACACACACACACACACACACACACACACACACACACACACACACACACACACACACACACACACACACACACATGCACGCACGCATGCACACACACTATTTTGTTCCATGTTGCGTGAATAAATGGAGTTCTGTTTTATGGTTCCCTTTGTTCTTTTGTTACAAAACATTTACATTTCATTTACATGCTGTCTGAAAACAGTAATCATAGATCATTCAAAAAGTTTATACTTGGAAAAACAACATCAACCTGGAAAGCAAACACTTTTCTTAGTAGCATCAGGTAAAATATAAGCAGAAAGAAAATGTAAGCAATGTGGAGAAGTGAAGTATCTTGATGAAATCAATCCAGGCACCACGAGACACCATAATCTACAGTATGTCATGTTTTAAGGTATAATTAAATGCAAAATTTGTAAGTGAAGTATATATTGCTCCATAAGTAAGCAACATTTAATATTGTCATAATTATCTTACTTTAGGAAATAATAGTTTACTTAAAAAAAGCACAGCATCTTTACAAAGTACTGTACTGTAAGTCACTGTACAAACATGACCTCAAACTGTGTGTATAACGCAAAGTATATCATGTCTCTCCAAGTATTTCTTGAGTCCATTTCATTAATTTTACATATACATTTTTTTGGAGCCATTTAATTAATTAATTGAACATTTTGAAAAAAAAAAGAAAAGAAATAGGCAACAGTTACTTTTCCTGGTAACTAGTTACTTAACTGTTAGATAAATATTCTCCACTTTAGCAGAATGGAATGCTTAAGGAGTCAGTCTTTGTGCACTCCGTTCTGCTCGTGGAACGAAACACAGTGATTCCACCCTATGTTTGTATCTTTGCACAAACACATACATTGCAGACACTCAAGTTTTGATGATGAGAATAGGTGCCAGGTACCAGATGGAACGAAAGCAGATGTGTGTGTGTCAAAAACACCCCCACACTAATGTTAACTTTTGGTTTTGTTGAACTGAAGCCATATAAACTCTGCTTTGGAGGGGTAGCAGAATGCGTGAAAAAAGCATGTGAACAATGGGACCATTGAGAGAGCACGCGCCAGACCTTGTAGAGCTTGGTCTTCTCTCCCGCGCTGGTATTGGTGATGTTTGTACCTACTCCATTCCCAGGATGAATTGTTAAACTTCAATCGTAGTCTCCATGTTTTATTCAGACAGTTTTTTAGAATAAAAGAACCAGGGAGGAAAGGAAAGCCCAAACAATTAGTTGGGCTGCGGATCTCAAAGTACTACCTCCTGAAATGATACAATACTAGAGATGTCCGATAATATCGGCCTGACGATATTATCGGCCGATAAATGCGTTAAAATGTAATATCGGAAATTATCGGTATCGTTTTTTTTATTATCGGTAACGTTTTTTTATTTTTATTAAATCAACATAAAAAACACAAGATACACTTACAATTAGTGCACCAACCCAAAAAACCTCCATCCCCCATTTACACTCATTAACACTCATTCACACAAAAGGGTTGTTTCTTTCTGTTATTAATATTCTGGTTCCTACATTATATATCAATATATATTAATACAGTCTGCAGGGATACAGTCCGTAAGCACACATGTTTGTGCGTGCTGCTGATCCACTAATAGTACTAATCTTTAACAGTTAATTTTACTCATTTTCATTAATTACTAGTTTCTATGTAACTATTTTTATATTGTTTTACTTTCTTTTTTATTCAAGAAAATGTTTTTAATTTATTTATCTTATTTTATTAATTTTTTTGAACAGTACCTTATCTTCACCATACCTGGTTGTCCAAATTAGGCATAATAATGTGTTACTTCCACGACTGCATATATCGGTTGATATCGGTATCGGTTGATATCGGTATCGGTAATTAAAGAGTTGGACAATATCGGAATATCGGATATCGGCAAAAAGCCATTATCGGACATCCCTATACAATACATATAATATACAAGAATAATATTAAGATATGGCGATGCTGTGACAGCGGTGAAACAAACAAATAAGAAAATGATAACTTATATATTGCATTATAATTCAACGAGAGTACAAACAGCAAAAGACCAAAACAATGTTTTAGTGTAGCATAATTACAATATCAACATGATTTTTATTTTTTTTATTATCTGACAGTGACACTATTTCACACTTACTCAGAAAACACAACATCTTATGTCCCTCATAAAGAAATTTAGACAGGTAAATGGTTTTGCTAAAAGCAATGACTGTTAGGACACATGCACGGTATTATCTCTTAAAGAGAATGTGTCTCCTGGGCACATTGACAAAGATGAGAGCAAATGAAAATTTGAGCCACAGTGGTTTCTTAACCAAGTGGAAACATGTACATTAGAATACTCCCAACAGGAAAATATTAAATAAAACTACTTATGTCCCTCTTTACATCAGAGTCCTGTTAAAGTTTTACTACCTTAGGAAAGCACACTAGTAAGCTAAGGTAGGCTGACCATATTCTGAAAAGAGGACATATATGCGTGCCAAGGCGGGCAGCACACCAAGGCCGGGACGATGTGAAAATTTGCCAATGATACTCGAACTTGCTTTAAAAATAAAATAAAATAAAATAATGACATAGGCTCCAGCACCCCCCGCAATCCCGAAAAGGACAAGCGGTAGAAAATGGATGGAATATATTTATTTCAATAAAACATTTTTTCTCCTCTGTTGACAGTGTTGGGGTCCCACTTTTTTGTAAGCGTTTTGAAAAAAAATTATAAACGTATGCATTATCCTGTTATATTTCACATTCTATACTGTGTTTTGGAAAAAGGTTGTCATAAACGTTACTTAATTCATAAAAAAACAAAAAAAACCAAGAAAACTAATTTGTATACATATGTAAATGTATTCAGTTATAAACATTCATTCACTTTCTTCTTTCCTTTACCACTGCTGGTAGTTTTTTCTATGTTTTTATGGGAACATTATCACCAGACCTATGTAAGCGTCAATATATACCTTGATGTTGCAGAAAAAAGACCATATATTTTTTTAACCGATTTCCAATCTCTAAATGGGTGAATTTTGGCGAATTAAACGCCTTTCTATTATTCGCTCTCGGATCGATGACGTCACAACGTGACGTCACATTGGGAAGCAATAAGCCATTTTCTCACTTTCGTCGGTGTGTTGTCGGAGGGTGTAACAACACGAACAGGGACGGATTCAAGCAGATGCATTTAAAACGATAAAGTCAAAGAAATCTGCCGTCAGACCCCCATTGAATCTGCCGGAGTGTGTGAGCTATTCAGGGACAAAGGACCTCGGTAGCACGGCAAGCAATGGCGGCAGTTTGTTCCCGCAGACGAGCGAGCTAAACCCCCTGGATGTCTTGGCTCACACCGCTTCTACCGTCCCTTATGCCACCACAGATGATCAAGAGAAGAATATCGACCCTAGCTTCCCTGGCCTGCTGACATCAACTCCAAAACTGGACAGATCAGCTTTCAGGAAAAGAGAGCGGATGAGGGTATGTCTACAGAATATATTAATTGATGAAAACTTTATTCATTACTTGCGGTTTTACGTAAATTATTATACATAAACTGTGTTTACCAATAATTTAGCTTAAAAACATTAATTTTTTTCAATCATTCGAGTACATTCGGGTAGTCTTGTGTAATGCAGTATTTTGTGTCTATTTAGGTATGGTTAACCTGAGTGCTGAAATCAGGGAAAAATATATGTTCTTAGCGCGCCTGCAATGGGCTGTCTGCACTCTCAAAGTGCATGTTGTTGCCAAATGTATTTCATATGCTGTAAACCTAGTTCATAGTTGTTAGTTTCCTCTAATGCCAAACAATCACATACCAATCGTTGGTTAGAAGGCGATCGCCCAATTCGTCCTCGCTTTCTCCCGTGTCGCTGGCTGTCGTGTCGTTTTCGTCGGTTTCGCTTGCATACGGTTCAAACCGATATGGCTCAATAGCTTCAGTTTCTTCTTCAATTTCGTTTTCGCTACCTGCCTCCACACTACAACCATCCGTTTCAATACATGCGTAATCTGTTGAATCGCTTAAGCCGCTAAAATCCGAGTCTGAATCCGAGCTAATGTCGCCATACCTTGCTGTTCTATCCGCCATGTTTGTTTGTATTGGCATCACTGTGTGACATCACAGGAAAATGGACGGGTGTATATAACGATGGTTAAAATCAGGCACTTTGAAGCTTTTTTTAGGGATATTGCGTGATGGGTAAAAGTTTGAAAAAAACTTCGAAAAATAAAATAAGCCACTGGGAACTGATTTTTAATGGTTTTAACCCTTCTGAAATTGTGATAATGTTCCCCTTTTTGTCTGTTAATTAATTTTAAGTTGTAGGTGTTTTTATTTCAGTATAAAAGTGTAAAAAGTGTTTTGCTTCGGTCATGACATGATGATAATGGTGTGCCAGGGCATGCATACATTTTATATTTAACGCTTAAATCTCTGGAGTCTACATCAACTTCAGATCCATCCCTCATTTCAAAATGTTTTTATTTTGACAGCCCCTCGCGGTAAACTTGTCCGAGTGCAAACTGAGGCAGTAGTTGTCATTGATAAAACTTTTGGCGAATCAAAATAAAAATGCAAAAAACGGGGACGGAAATTTGACCCGGCAAATATAAACAAAACAAAAACACTGGCGGAAAGCGATAATCGATACAATAAAAAAAAACAAGCAAACCGGGTGTCTTGTCTGTCTCTCCACTCCCTAACGTGGACCCCGACTTAAACAAGTTGAAAAACTTATTCGGGTGTTACCATTTAGTGGTCAATTGTACGGAATATGTACTGTACTGTGCAATCTACTAATAAAAGTTTCAATCAATCAAAAAATCCCTCGCTCTCTCGCTCGCTCTGTCTCTGCCCCTCCCTCACGAATGCTGCTGCGTGCGCACACCTTCACAATTTGTTTTGTTTTTAACCCCTTCTTAACCCTGACCGTACATTGAAAATACACGCAACCCTAACTCAAAATGCCGGACATTTGAGGCATTTAAGAAACTCCGCCCGGACAGCTCGGACAGCCCCGCAAAAGAGGACGTATGGTCAGTCTAACTAGCTAAGGAATTATTTTGGATCTCGTCTCCCAACACAGTGACTTGATTAACTAAGGAGAAATGATAAAATTAATTAACAGACAAAAACCCAAAAAACCCTGGCAAGAGCATATCATGATAGAGTATATCACGATAGTTTGCCATATCAATATATATTGTCACACTCTTTGAATCGTGATTCCTTATCATTACGCTTCAAAGTCCATTCAAAATTTCCAAGAATTAGATTTTAAAAAGATGATTTTTAGGCCATCTACGCGATTACTCACTGTCAGCGGCCAAAAGGAGCATTTTTAACCTCTAACTTGTTTTAAAAAGGGTTTTTTATTATTATTTATATACCAAATATAATATATTGCAAAAATCGGTTTGAATCGAGAATTGTGTTGAATCAGAATCAAATTGAATTGTGAGTTGTTGTATGATTAACATCCCTAAAATTTAGTACCCAATGTCCCGCAAGAACGATGGTATGAAAATAATAATACAATAGCACCTCAATTTTTGGTTCTATAATGGAGGCTCATGAACGGCTTGCTGCCGACTTGTCCTCTGCCGTTCGTTCGTCTGTGCACTTCAACGTCAAAGCTAAGAGCTATCTTTTTATTTTTTGTGCTTCTAAATGTTTCATAAACTGTAAAAAAAAATTCTGTAAAAAAACGGTCATCTACTGGCAGCTACAGCTGCCAAACGAAAACCATAAAATTTAAGTAAAACATTGTAAACCAAATAATGATCAAAAAGATTATATTTACAGAAATTTTCATGAAACGTTTTGCGAAAAAATATCGTAATTTTACATGAATTTGAAAGTAATTTAAGAAAACAGAAAATGCTATGTATAATTAATTTGATATTTTTCTGTAAAAAAAATAGAAATATACATAGTTTGTCATTATTGGCATATTACTTAAAATAACAGGCATTTTGTGTATTTACAGATAATGTCTTCAATTCTACAGTTTTATAAATTATTTAAAAAAAATAGAAAAATTACAGTAGAAATTTAGAGTAAATTAACCATAAAAATAGGATTTTTTTTTTTACAGTGTAGCCTCCAACACATTCTGTAGTCTTTTTCGAATTTACAAAGCACTTGCTCTTTTTGTTTCACCGCTTCAATTTCATCCATCCATCCATTTTCTACCGCTTGTCTCTTTCGGGTCGGTAAAGGTAAAAACCTGAGTATGGCTTTGTCTTCTTCTTGCACTCTTCTCATGGAGAGGTTGTCCCTGCTAGAGGGACGTGTCCGCCAGTTAGAGCAGAGTAACTTCATAACATTAGATGCCGTGGACACGCTTGCTAGCGTTAGCCGTATTGAGCTAACTCGCCCAGTTTGCAGCTGCCCTAAGCGGCCTACAAGCTACGGTGAGCCCGTTAAGACGCATAACAGATCTAGCCCATTAGCTAGTCTTACACTACCGGCCACTACACTCTAGTTATAAGGCACTCCATCCCCAGGAACATACAGCTCAGCAAACCAACCACAATACGTTGTATTCCGGGTACCCGAGCACCTGCAATTGAAGCTAATCTTAGAAAGCTGACTTGCAACAGGCCTAAACACGTACAACAGGTTAATCGTACCACTAGCTACTCGGACGTCATTGTACACGTCAGCTCCAATGACACTATATAAATGAACTTTGATTGATTGATTGAAAACACTTAAATCAACATCTTTCATTAAACAAAATTGGAATCAATTAGGGTTGGTGCTTGCCCCTCCCCGATTGGCTATCGCAACTGTCTATCAACTTTATGTGCCCCGTTAGCCTATAATAATAATAATAATAATAATAACTAGGATTTATATGGCGCTTTTCTAAGTACCCAAAGTCGCTTTACATGTAGAACCCATCAGTCATTCACACCTGGTGGTGGTAAGCTACTTTCATAGCCACAGCTGCCCTGGGGTAGACTGACGGAAGCGTGGCTGCAATTTGCGCCAACGGCCCCTCCGACCACCACCTATCATTCATCATTCAGTTCACCAGTGTGAGTGGCACCGGGGGCAAAGGGTGAAGTGTCCCGCCTAAGGACACAACGGCAGCGAATTTTTGGATGGTAAGAGGCGGGGAGCGAACCTGCAACCCTCAGGTTTCTGGCACGGTTGCTCACCGTGCCAGATTCAGAAGGCCTCGGCGGATTTCACACAGCGCTGGCAAACAACTAACTGAATTCTGGTTGGATAAAAGCTCTAGCAACATTGGAGCCTAATATGACATGAAGAGAATATGATTAATACTTTTATATATTTTGGGAAAGTAAATTAAAAATAAGATGAACTTTTATTATTTTGTGATCATGAGTTTTGTTAGACGGCAGCACGGTGGCATAGGGATTAGTACGTGTGCCTCACAATACGAAGGTCCTGGGTTTGATCCTGGGCTCGGGATCTTTCTGTGTGGAGTTTGCATGTTCTCCCCGTGACTGCGTGGGTTTCCTCCGGGTACTCCGGCTTCCTCCCACCTCCAAAGACATGCACCTGGGTATAGGTTGATTGGCAACACTAAATTGGCCCTAGTGTGTGAATGTGAGTGTGGAAGTTGTCTATCTGTGTTGGCCCTGCGATGAGGTGGCGACTTGTCCAGGGTGTAGCCCGCATTCACCCCGTGTGCAGCTGGGATAGGCTTCAGATGAATGGATGGATGGATTTTTGTTAGGCCAGCAGAGAAGGCCTTGCTGGCCCTTACGGCCCACCACTGGCCGTTAGTTATTGTTTTAACTTCCTTGGGTGGCGTTAGACTCAATTGTGTTTCAGTATGGTGTAGACTGGCAGGGATACACTCAAATTGCTCCAACAAGTTGACTACACTGTCATGTTTTGAATTATTTATTTTTTTAATTGAATGAATATTATCCACATTGGTGGGATGTCACGGGGTTTACTGTGACATTTGGTACATCAACTAATTGCGGGGATGCGCGTAACAAAAATGTTTGTCTGCAACTTAAATCATAACAATTAGTCTAGAGACAGCTCTTACTTCAAAACACTCTTAGGTTGGGGCACTCTTTAGTTGAGGTGCCACTCTATGTCCTGTTTACTACAGGAAAGCATTAGGTCAGGGGTCGGGAACCTTTGTGACTCAGAGAGCCATAAAAGCAAAATATTTGGAAATGTATTTCTGTGAGAGCCATATAATATATTTTAAGACTGAATTCAACTAAATGTGAGTATAATAAGCCTCTAAATGTATTCTTTTAAATAATTTTGTTATAATACTCACTATTAATGCGACTTCTGGTGCTGCACGGATTTGCTGATGGCTTTGTAGTCTGGTTTGTACTTGGTGAGGTTAAGCTTCATGCAGGCGTTGAGGCTTTCATCCGTTAAACGTGATCGCAGGTTGGACTTGATGTTTTTAAGATGTGAAAATGATTGCTCACATGAATACGTAGATCCAAACATGGTACATCCAGCATGAACGTTTTAGCATACTCGCCATCTGTGAATGGTTTTCCGTTCCTCACTATTGCTAAAGATCCAGCAAAACTAACGGAATTATTATATCACCTTGCCGGGTCCATACGCCGAGTTGATGCTGGCTAGCTTGCAACCTGCTCAGTAGCTCTTGGCACGCTTTCTTCCTGTTGTCTCCCGCAGGGTATTTTGATGCAAAGGTAGCATGGCGTGTGTTGAAGTGCCGCTTTACATTCGACCGTTTCATCGATGCAATTTTGTCATTGCAAATTAGACACAGAACCTGCTCTCTCCACAAAGGCGAATTCTTCGGTCGATTCGTCCTGAAATGTACGATACTCCTCATCTTTTTTTCTTTTTGCCATCTTCTTCGTCGAAGATTTTAGCTTTGAGCTAATGACCGCGCAGACTGATTCAAAAGAGGGCGTTTACCTGTTTACCCAGCAACGCTCAACGTAGGCTATTATCATCCAATTAAAATAATGGACAATTGCTCCTGCAGCCAACTGCAGCCCTGAACAAGACATGAGCAGTGGAAAATCGATGGATGGATTAAAACAAGCGATAATATTTTGTTTTATCTGAAAAGCCGAAATCCGCGAGATCACCGCCAGATGCAATCATCAAAAGAGCCACACCTGGCTCGCGAGCCATAGGTTCCCGACCCCTGCATTAGGTGGTTGTACATGCTAAATGAGTGAGCGATATATAGCATTTGACCAGCACTGTCTCATTGAAGCAGACAGGACCACACATCAGTCTCATGGGAAAATACACGCCGATTAGGTTTAGCCTTGAAGACAGAGCTGCTTAGGTGAGTTTTATGAGAACTGAAAAACGTTTCAATTCACAAGTCAAGATCCATGCAGCATTTGCTAATACTGAGGCAGATTGCTAAAACAATGTCCGTTATCAAACATGATCACCGCTGTGCTAAAAATATTGCAGTTGTTTATCCATCCATTTTCTACCGCTTGTCCCTCGTACTGATATCTCCTGTATTTATCAAACCCATGACAGGCTCACACCAGAGGATACTATGTGGTGAGCCCAAGTCAGAAAGAGGCAGGAAGACATCTGTGTAAATAGAGCAACTATTAAGCATTATTTCCCAGAGGATACATGTCAGGCTTATACATATCAACCAGCAGACAGCATATTCAAATGAGCTTGTTTGATTTAGGTCACATGGCATCCGATGTGCAACCAGAGCATATATTTTGACAGTAGGTGAGTATACTAAAATCTATCTTTCCAGTATGTGAATGACTGTTTTTAATTTAAAAAAAAAATAATGCAGAACACCGCAGCACTGCATTGTTTCCCATTTCTCCAAATCACCAAAATGATTCCCGAGCGCGGCCACCGCTGCTGTTCACTGCTCTCCTCACCTCCCAGGGGGTGGAACAAGCGGATGGGTCAAATGCAGAGGGTAATTTCAGCACACCTAGTGTGTGTGTGACTATCAGTGGTACTTTCACTTTAACTTTAATATCTGTGGCGGCTATTAAATTTGGACCACCACAAATAGATATTAAGAATCCTCCATGTTTATGCAGATACTCCTATTTTAAAAACTTTTACTACAAAAGTGTCATTTCTTTTTTCATTTTTTTTAAACTGCATTTTCGCTTACTTTCCAGGACAAGATCTCTTATTTTGACATGCAAATGCTGACAGATATGCACAAAGCATCCGTTAAAGTTCCAAGCAAATCAGATAATATCATCTGGCGGCCCATCCCACAACAGATTGATTGCCGTTCTGTGGGAAACACTGCACTGACACTTACCGGTAACAACATTAAGTATCTAAGCAATATTCTACCCCTCACTGATGCGATAGTGCAGTTCATTACCACAGCAATCAACACCCGCAATCATTTTAATTTTTTTAAACTTAAACTTTAAAAAAATATGTAATTCAAAATGTTATAAAAAACTTTTCTGTCCAGCTGTGTTGGCATAAAATATTGTTGCCTTCAATAACTAACATATTTGTAAAATATTACCCCTGTGAAAGTAAATCATGCTTAGTTTTATTTTTCTTCTCAAGGCAGGAAACAGCGAGCATTGTGCGAAGCAGATGTAAAATTTTATTATTGCATCTTGTGAATGTCAAATAGATTGTACCAGGCGTCTCCAACTTTTGTCTCTAATAGTACTTTGAGAAAAAGAAAGAGAGATGGTCTATTTGTGTTTTGTTTATATGACTTGCAACATTTACATTAATAATCATTGTCTTTTTGCTATTTTGTGGTCATTTGTCATGAAATAGAGGCATCATGTCTAAGTTGAACGCTTAATGCAAATTCTAAGAGTTGACGCAAATACATTTTTTGACCCTTTTGAGATACTGTACTCAAAGCCAGGTGGCAAGTTGTTTCCTGTATTATACTGACGCAAGTCAGCACGTGTCCTTACCGTGGTCTCATCCTCATGCAACACCTGGTCATATCCGCTGAGTGCGACACAGAAAATGATGGCAGTGACGTCCTCAAAACAGTGGATCCACTTCTTCCTCTCTGACCTCTGACCTCCGACATCAAACAGCCTGATAGACGGAGAGTAAAATGCAGCTTTAACAAGATGCATTGCAGATATATATACAGGTTATTTATCTTGAATATAGCAACCAGTTGTTACTTAATCAAAAAAGGATGTTGGTGTTTTATTAATCTATTTAACCAGTGTCTTTTTCAAACTTTATTTAAGAGCATTTGCACATTTTTATTGATTGTATTACACATAGGGAAATAATTGTGGAAGTGTCTCACATGAGCAGTTTCTATTTGTGCGTCATTTCATTTTTTGTTTTTTCTCAATAATGCACTGTGGTTTAATGCAGAACTATTTGTTCCGCTTACTGTTAGTTTTACATGAAAATGCAGGTTGTCTAGATAGTACGACAAGAAGTAAACAACTTCCGTCAGCTGTTTTAAGTACTGCGGAGTTTAATGGTGTATGATTGAGGTGCTTTTCTAAGGTATAATAAATGGGATATGCACATTGAAGTATTGCACTTCTGCACCCAACTCTCCTTTGCTGAGGATTTGTGGTTGCTCGTTTGAACTCAAGGCTGGTCTGATCAGATGACCACTATTACATTGGTAATTATTTGCTAAGCCTTGCATGTGCCCCGGCAAATAAACCGACAGATATGTACTAGTCAGTACAATATTTTATGATGGTTCTTGAAAATTCTTAATTGTTTTATGGGGTCAAATAGCTGGGTTGCAATCATGTGACCTAAAGGCACTTCCAGTTTTTGCTTGTGGGGCAAACATTCAATAGCTTCCTGTTCATTTAGCAACAGCTGCTTAGATGTCAGGGTCCATTTATAAGGTTTACAGGTGCATATACAAGCCAGGTATCATCAGAAAATAGCAGAATGTGATGGAGTTGTTTTCAAGAAGAAATACTTTTCACAAGATTAAAGAGATCCAACAACACTAAAGTGGACTTTTAAAGTTCACACTTTTACTACACTGGCAATGAGTAGGAGGCTCATTATTTGTATTTACATCTGGATGTGTCCACCAATTTGGCGTTAATCCATGAAAGACAATATTGGACTCGTTAGTGCATGGGTAGGTAAGGTATTTGATAGATGGTAATGGATGCTGAGCGATCTTTGTTTATCAATGTTGTCAAGCAATTTGCATATATTATATAAAATATAAAAGTTAAGTTTTTGCAGTTGCTATCCTATCGTAAGCCAAATGTTTTTCCGGTATCTACAATTCAGCATCTACAATTGCTTTAACGGTGAGTAATTAATGTTTTGCTTCAATGTTAGGCTGCAGCTATTGCTTATTTAGTACCGTATTTTTCGGACTATAAGTCGCAGTTTTTTTCATAGTTTGACCGGGGGTGCGACTTATACTCAGGAGCGACTTATGTGTGAAATTATTAACACATTACCGTAAAATATCAAATAATATTATTTAGCTCATTCATGTAAGAGACTAGACGTATAAGATTTCATGGGATTTAGCGATTAGCATGTTCTATAACCTTCATTAAAGTAGTTTCAAGACAACGTCAAAAATACATTATACTTTATACATTAGTCGACAAAATTGACTGTAATTTTAGTCTACTTAAATTTTGAGGAATTTAGTCGACTAGAACTAAATCAACTTAGGTGACTAAAATATGACTAAAATTAGAATACATTTTCATCAAAAGACTATGACTAAAACTAAATAAAAAACTGCTATCAAAATTAACACTGCAGCGCACACCTTGCGGCTTGAATTGTATCAATTGTATTAGTTACACACTAATCTAATAATAATTAACTGATTCATTGTTGCAGCCCAACTTCAATGTATTAATCTACTTTATTATTACTATTTAAGTTTTTATGATGCTAAAAATTGCCCCAACAACAAATACAATTATTTCCAAGTGAAAAGTTACCCTATATATAGAGGAAAAAAAGAGTACATAAATAGCACAGCATGTTTCTTTTTTCCCCCTTAATGATTGACTAATTTAGAAACAAAAACAGCACAAACAACCATTTCAACGACACAAACTAGTACAAACGCAGCACAAACGTGGTGTCTATTTAAAGTCAACTTTTTGTGTTCTTTTATGGACCGTGAAGTGGCAGCCCACTTCAATGGATTATTACTTTAATGTGAAACATTACCATCAAATGTCTGTGATTGTGTGTGGAAATGCCTCATTGAGACTTGCTTCCCCTCATGCCACTCCTACCTCACTCATCTTGAGCCATTTAGTATTGATTTTAACTCTCCAGTTCTGCACAAAATTGCTCACACTCCTGTCTTACTTCTCAAATTGTTTTTTTAAGCAGGCAGTAGTAGCTGAAGTCTAATTTGGGAGTGATCGCTCTCATCTATTTTTATGCCACAAGTACAGGTCTAAGTGCACTACCGGAGAGGAAATACAGTAAATCTCAGATGAATCTAACCAGGTTGTGCCTTAGATCAGTGGTTCTTAACCTTGTTGGAGGTACCAAAACACAACCGGTTTCATATGCACATTCACCGAACCCTTCTTTGGTGAAAAATAAAATGTTTATTTTCAAATTCAAGACAAAGTTATATGTTTTTGGTAACACTTTAGTATGGGGAACATATTCTAAGTAACAAAGACTTAATTTAGAGTTTTTTGGACACTAGGGGAACATATTCTAAGTAACAAAGACTTAATTTAGAGTTATTTGGTTAGAGTTAGGGTTAGAGGGTTAGGGTCAGGGTTAGAGGGTTAGGGTTATAATAAGGCCATGCCAAATAAGGCATTAATAAGTACTTAATAATGACTAGTTAAGAGTCAAAATGTTACTAATTTGCATGTTAATAAGCAACTAATTAATGGTGAATATGTTCCCCATACTAAAGTGTTACCATGTTTGTTTACTGGTGCACAAAATGAACCGTGCATGAACATCACCTTGTTCAAAGAACAAAACCAACACAGTGCATAAACTCACAACAAATTACACACCTGCAAATCAGTGTGACTTCTGCTGTTGCCGTATCCGTACTACGCCGATAGGGAAAAGTTTTTATTTACACAATGAGTCGGGTGTGTCTTCACCCCCGCCGAACCCCTGAGCCCGACTCACAGAACCCCTAGGGTTCGATCGAACCCAGGTTAAGAACCACTGCCTTAGATGAACATAATGGTAGGTATGCCGTATGTTACATTGAAGTGAGCTGAAAATATTTAGACATCTCAACAGAACACTCCTGGTACAGTACTAAGTCAATATTTACAGTGGTATTGAGTGAGTGTTGATGAATACACTAATCTTGAAACACCATTCATATACATTGTGTGTAAGTATTAAGTGCATTTATTCCATATTGCAAAAACTGCAATCCAAGCAAACATCAATAGCTGAAATTAAGGTACAATTATTATTATTAAAGGGGAACATTATCACAATTTCAGAAGGGTTAAAACCATTAAAAATCAGTTCCCAGTGACGTATTTTATTTTTCGAAGTTTTTTTCAAAATTTTACCCATCACGCAATATCCCTAAAAAAAGCTTCAAAGTGCCTGATTTTAACCATCGTTATATACACCCGTCCATTTTCCTGTGACGTCACATAGTGATGCCAATACAAACAAACATGGCGGATAGAACAGCAAGGAATAGCGACATTAGCTCGGATTCAAACTCGGATTTCAGCGGCTTAAGCGATTCAACAGATTACGCATGTATTGAAACGGATGGTTGTAGTGTGGAGGCAGATAGCGAAAACGAAATTGAAGAAGAAACTGAAGCTATTGAGCCATATCGGTTTGAACCGTATGCAAGCGAAACCGACGAAAACGACACGACAGCCAGCGACACGGGAGAAAGCGAGGACGAATTCGGCGATCGCCTTCTAACCAACGATTGGTATGTGTTTGTTTGGCATTAAAGGGAACTAACAACTATGAACTAAGTTTACAGCATATGAAATACATTTGGCAACAACATGCACTTTGAGAGTGCAGACAGCCCAGTTTTCATCAATTAATATATTCTGTAGACATACCCTCATCCGCTCTCTTTTCCTGGGGGTCTGGCGGCAAATTTCTTTGATTTTATCGTTGGAAATGCATCTGCTTTGAGTGTCGCAGGATATCCACACATTCTTGCCATCTCTGTCGTAGCATAGCTTTCGTCGGTAAAGTGTGCGGAACAAACGTCCAATTTTTTGCCACTTTCGCATCTTTGGGCCACTGGTGCAACTTGAATCCGTCCCTGTCCGTGTTGTTACACCCTCCGACAACACACCGACGAGGCATGAAGTCTCCAAGGTACGGGAAACAGTCGAAAAAACGGAAAATAACAGAGCTGATTTGACTCGGTGTTTGAGAAAATGGCGGATTGCTTCCCGATGTGACGTCACAATGTGACATCATTGCTCCGAGAGCGAATAATAGAAAGGCGTTTAATTCGCCAAAATTCACCCATTTAGAGTTCGGAAATCGGTTAAAAAAATATATGGTCTTTTTTCTGCAACATCAAGGTATATATTGACGCTTACATAGGTCTGGTGATAATGTTCCCCTTTAACTAACAGGACATTTTTCTTACAAAGTTAGACAAATGGGTTTATCTTAAAGGAAAACTGCACTTTTTTTTGGAATGTCACCCATCATCCACAATCTTTATGTGAGACAAGAACACACGTCTTTCCCTTTTCTGTGCATCCTAGATAGTAAAAGAAACTGCAAGCACCAGGCGGCTCACAATGCAGGTATTGGGGATTCTACTATTTTGTTTATAAAGCACTGTAGTAAAAACATTAAAAAAACACCAACAATGCTATAGCAACATTGTTGTTGTAAGAGATAACACAGAGGAACTACCGTATTTTTCGGACTATAAGTCGCTCCGGAGTATAAGTCGCACCGGCCGAAAATGCATAATAAAGAAGGAAAAAAACATATATAAGTCGCACTGGAGTATAAATTGCATTTTTGGGGGAAATGTATTTGATAAAACCCAACACCAAGAATAGACATTTGAAAGGCAATTTAAAATAAATAAAGAATAGTGAACAACAGGCTGAATAAGTGTACGTTATATGAGGCATAAATAACCAACTGAGAACGTGCCTGGTATGTTAACGTAACATATTATGGTAAGAGTCATTCAAATAACTATAACTTATAGAACATGCTATACGTTTACCAAACAATCTGTCACTCCTAATCGCTAAATCCCATGAAATCTTATACGTCTAGTCTCTTACATGAATGAGCTAAATAATATTATTTGATAATTTACGGTAATGTGTTAATAATTTCACACATAAGTCGCTCCTGAGTATAAGTCGCACCCCCGGCCAAACTATGAAAAAAACTGCGACTTATAGTCCGAAAAATACGGTACTTTACTGGTGTAGTGACACAGCACCTTGCTCACAGTGCCTCAGGCTACTATCGATATCCGAGAGGTATGCTAGCTCCTGTAAAGGACAAATGGCAGACAACGTGTGTGGCGTCATGTGGGAGACCGGTTTGATGATGTCAACGTTGTGAATTGATTGGCTCATGGTGGGGGTGGAAATATGGTATGGGCAGGCGTATGTTAGGGACAACGAACGCAAGTGCATTTTATTGGTGGCATTTTGAATGCACAGAAATACTGTGACCAGATCCTGAGGTCCATCCCAGCAGGCACAAGACATTTAAACAACATTGAGAACTTGTTGAATTAGGTCCTGACGTTGAACAACTCAAACATAATGTTGGAACAAAATGCTTTTTGGCAACCTTTAATCAGTGTTGGGTTCTGACCTTGATTTGACTAATGAATTTTGGTAATTTTCCATTCCACAATATAAATCCATTGTTTGACATCAACGTTGTCTCAATTTACAAATACAACTATTTTGCAAAGTTGTTTCGAAGTCACTTTTAAAGGACATGCATGTACTTTTGGATAATCAAAGTTGTATCAATGTCTTGTGCCTGCTGGGATTGTTGTGCCATTCACCCGAGACCATCACCTTATGTTGCCATATGACAATGCACGGCCCAATGTTGCAAGGATCTGTACACAATTCCTGGAAGCTGAAAACATCCCGGTTCTTGCATGGATAGCATACTCACCGGACATGTCAACCTGAGCATGTTTGGGATGCAGTGGATCGGCATATACGTCAGCGTGTTCCAGTTCCTACCAATATCCAGCTACTTGGCACAGCCATTAAAAAGGAGTTAACCAACATTCTACAGGCCACAATCAACAACCTGATGAACTCTATGCGAAGGAGAGTGGCCTTTTATGGTGGGCAGATTAAGGCACACCTGTGCAAAAATCATGCTGTTTAATCAGTATCTTGTTATGCCACACCTGTGAGGTGGGATGGATTATCTTGGCAAAGAAGAAATGCTCACTAACACAGATTTAGACAGGCGTAAAGCTGCTGCAAGAAAGGGAAAAACAGGAAGTGAAAAAACCCAAAATAAGAGCGCAAGACAGAAACTAAAACTACACCCAGAAAATTATCAAGAAACCCAAAATTAGGCACGGCGTGGTGTGACAAGCCGTGACAATTCCAAAATGGATGGATTTTTGTTCTTAACATTTACAGACAATAACCCATAATAACAATAAGAATTTTTTTTTTGCAATTTTATCATGAGTTTCAGAGTTTATTGTAAATATGCAAGATTATAGCCGAGGGCTAATTTCCATCTTTACTCCCTTCGGCAGGGTGGTGATTACATAGGATAGGATTAAAAATAAACACATAAAAGAATCACATAATTATTCACAGCATTTGCTCAATAGTATGTTGATGCAACTTTGGCAGCAATTAAAAGCTCAGGTCTTTTTGAAGACGATGCCACAACTTGGCACACCTATCTTTGGGCAGTTTCACCCATTTCTCTTTGCAGCACCTCTCAAGCTCCATCAGGTTGGATGGGAAGCATTGGTTTCCATCCAGGATATTTCTGTACATTGCTGCATTCATCTTAGTTTAGTCAGGGCGGTGACCAAGAACAGTACCATTTTAGTTATTTATGTATTTTATTTTATTGTATCTTATTGCGTTTTAGGGCGGATATATATATATATATATATATATATATATATATATATATATATATATATATATATATATATATATATATATATATATATATTTAAAGTGTCTATATTTTTAACAATTAGGATAATTATATCCAGACTCACTGTGAAGTGAATTATATTCATATAGCGCTTTTCTCTAGTGATTTAAAGTGCTTTTACATAGTGAAACCCAATATCTAAGTTACTTTAAACCAGTGTGGGTGGCACTGGGAGCAGGTGGGTAAAGTGTCTTGCCCAAGGACACAACGGAAGTGACTAGGATGGCGGAAGCGAGGATCGAATCTGGAACCCTCAAGTTGCTGGCACGGCCACTCTACCAACCGAGCTATACCGACCCACCATATAGAAAACAAAGTGTTGGTCTGTCTGAGAAATGTGTTAGCTGTTCAGGCTTGTCACTCACTCAGTCGCTGTGTTTGTGTGTTGTGTGCTGGGACTCACTAATCCCTACTACTTGTACCTAAAGTGGAGGTTCTTGAAGGTAAAGTGTGTCTCCACGATGCCTGTAGTCTTCACCCTGGTCCTCAGAATATCCTGCTCTGTTGGCTGGTAGTCTGTGGCACCAATCCGATCCAGGCTGTCAAGGTAGCTGCACAATACAGAATAGACAATTATTAGAAAGCAGTGTATGTCAAGTAAGCAAATTTGATTTATAGTAATCATTACTAAATCCCATCATAACTATGCACAACTTTTTTAAGGCTGTGTTCACACTTGTGGTTCGGCACTTTCGTTTGAATGTGAGTGCGCCCTAAATTGTTGGTGGAGCACCCCCTTATTTTTAACTTTTTCACACAACAGAGACATTGTTGTCCTCGGGTGAATGTATTTTCTCTTTAAAATGTAAATAAACTGGACCAAATGACTTCACTGATGTAGCTGTTGCTTACTTTCTGCAATGTAGAGCTCATTGAACTCCTCACAACACTGCACTGCATAAACAACATTGCTTTGCATGCTTCTCCAAATTCTGTCTTTGGGACAAAAACTTGGGTCACAAAATGAGATTTGATCAATTTCAATCCTAACCATAGCACATATCATCTTCACAGACCACAGCAAAGCCTCTCTCTGATCCTGACAGGTTTTTCCAGAAATATTTATGTTGTAATTTCTCTGAAACGACAAATAGTTAAGCAAGGAGATGGATGAGTTGTGAGAATGTACACACACACATACATCCACTGTAATTGCTGTGAAGCTTTTATTCATAGTTGACAGAGTGACTTACCGTCACAAGATAAAGGGTGGGGAATTGAATGATGAACAGGAAGTGGTTAGCCTGCACATACACTTCGGTGATAAGGTTTATTGATTATACAGAAGGAAATATGGTTTGGATTTCGAGCATCCTAAGAGCAGGAAGACGGAGCCAAACTGAATGAAAGAAAGGTCTAAAAGTGATATTTGTCAAAGATAAGGTCCTGATTTCATTCTGCACTAAACACACACTGTAAACCAACCCCATTTGTTGAACAAAAAAAGTCATAAATGCCACCTAAAGCTAACTGTTTTATTTGTATGCTTAAAAGTACATGACTGACAGTTCAATTACTGGTATGGTACATAGAAATCGCCTGGTGTGAAACTAACAATGCATACTACTTGACACTTGTTTTCTTGACTGTTCCCTACCTGCTTTTTATGTTGAAAGACAAAAATAACAACGAGCAAATTTGCACTGCTTTTTCAGACGTGTGACACATCACTTCAGTCCCTCCGTCCACGCTGCAATACACAAGCAAGGTGACACTTTGCTTTATTGAACTATAATACATAACGCCATCTGGAAGATGAACAACCTTAAATCAGTAAATTGCTGCAACATTCTAAAAAAGCTTGAATGTCAAACAATACATATTTTTTCAAACCAGATTATTTTTTTATTTCGATTAATCACGATTGATGATAGTAAAGTACTTGCTTGGACAACTTGAAAAAACCCCCCCTAATTTTCTGACAGAAATGCAATTTTAAACTTTATTGTAAGAATGTCATACATTAAGGGTGCCCACACGAGGTGATTTAAATCATCTTCATACATACATACATACATATATATATATATATATATATATATATATATACAGGTATATATATATATATATATATATATATATATATATATATATATATATATATATATATATATATATATATATATATATGTACTGTATATACCGTATTTTTCGGACTATAAGTCGCAGTTTTTTTAATAGTTTGGCCGGGGGTGCGACTTATACTCAGGAGCGACTTATGTGTGAAATTATTAACACATTACCGTAAAATATCAAATAATATTATTTAGCTCATTCACGTAAGAGACTAGACGTATGAGATTTCATCGGATTTAGCGATTAGGAGTGACAGATTGTTTGGTAAACGTATAGCATGTTCTATATGTTATAGTTATTTGAATGACTCTTACCGTAATATGTTACGTTAACATACAAGTCACCTTCTCAGTTGGTTATTTATGCGTCATATTACGTACACTTATTCAGCCTGTTGTTCACTATTCTTTATTTAAGCATGTTTAAGATTCCTTTCTTTCATGAAGAGAAGAATATAAGTGCATTATTATCTAATTCTGATGACTTGCATTTATTGGAATCAGACAGGATTCATAGTAGTGCTGATAACTTCCACATTTTTGAATTGTACATTGTGGAGGATAGAAAAGTCCTACTTTCTGTTCAATACCACATGAAAGTGGTTGGTTTTGGCATCTTATTTGTCCAGCTTCAATACTCGTTTTTATACACTTTTCTAGAAATACACTGAAGGCAAACTCCATAGCTTGTTAGCTTATGTGCACTAACTTTCTGAGACTCTTATTTTGTTAGCACGGGTAGGATGGAGCAGCACTTTTATTGTGAAGACAGAAACTGTGCGGTCGATCTTTAGGCTTTTGACGGCAGGTACAGCGAGAGAGTCTGTTGAAATAAAAAGTGTTTCTCGCCTTATAGCCGGTCGTTCTTTTCTTAATACTGAGCTTGCAGCAGCCAGCATCAATCAAGTGACAAAAGTGACGTCATTGTGAAGATTAATGATTACTAATTTTTAGGTTTATTTTTTTTACTGCCTGGCTGGTGATCGACTGACACACCCTCTGCGATCGACCGGTAGTTTGCAATTGACCTAATGGGCACCTCTGTCATACACAAACTCACATTTTTATTTTTTTACTTGAATTTACATCGTTTATTTTTTCAACACTTGGTAACAGTTTTATCTAAAGTCCAGTTAGGGTGTGTTTTGGAGTGCAATTTGCTAGCAAACCAAAAAGTCAGAGTCTCCTTACTCATCTTCGCACTGACGTATGCATTGTCCTGATCATTGACCAAACAGGATAAGGTAAAGGAGCATATCCAGTCACAATGTACTGTGTGATTAATCCGCGCTAATATATGACTGATGCGAAAAAATGTTGTGATTAATCACATGCGTTAACGCGTTACTGTAACTAGTTGCAATTACTGTTAAGTGTCAAGTGTGGGGTTTTTAGTCAAATTATTTGTGTAGCTTAATGATGCAAAGTTCTCTGACAGACTTGGATTTATGACCTTCGGCGTGGGAAGAGAGTGTGTTATGTCCTCTGAAAGTGTCATATCATGCCTTGGCGGTGTAAACAGTATCATAAGGCAGCCAGTTAGAATGGTTTGCTGTGAACTGATAACGATGCACGTGTGTGTCGGCAGTATCGGAGAAGTGGACAGATGTCATAATACTTTGAATATTTAAATATCATACCACAGATGATTCCGTGTCCTCTCTTCAGCACCCTGCATTATTGTTGTTAAATATGTCAACTACTTTAAAAAAAGTACCATCTGTTGGACTAAAGAGCACAAGTGAGGCTGGTCTACATGTGGGTGTCACAGCCAAATGAATGAAAATCAATACGGAAGTGTTACAGGGAAGACATGATTTAGCAATGACAATAACTCATGGTCACCAAATTCTAATGACAGGTGGTCCTCAGGTTATGGACTTTCATTCCTTTGCCACCAATGTTCCCTCTAATTTTTCATGTGTGTGAGCAAACGCAAAAACTCCCTGAGCATTCAGTGGAGCCCATGTGAGCAACATCAGACGTGCACACTGTGGCTACACCAGCAGCACACTTGTCCCAAACCTGACCAAATAACAAGTTCAATCTCCATCCATCAATCCATTTTCTACCGCTTGTCCCTTTCGGGGTCGCTGAAGCCTATCTCAGCTGCATTCGGGCGGAAGGCGGAGTACACCCTGGACAAGTCCCCACCTCATCGCAGGGCCAACACAGATAGACAGACAACATTCTCTTATTATTATAAGCAAATGACAGCAGTCATTTCCATTTTTAATATAAGTGTTTAGGCCCACTTACAATGACAATAACAAAAAATATTGTTTTTCATGAACTGTGTATTTGTATTGTTTGTCTGGTTGGAGGTCCTGCTTTGGAAATAACTTGTACCCCTTTCAGACATTGCATTTAGTTCCCATTAAAACATTCACATGTTGCACAATGAGATGTAAGTAGGGGATCATGTGTACATTCCTGCAACTTCCTGTTTGTAAAAAATATATTTTTATTAGTATTTATTTAATATACCAACAGCATTTCATGATTAATATTTATAAATTAAGATTCCTAATAAATGACACTAGAATAAGCACACATTTGATTGGTAAATCATAGTGTAACGACCTGGAATGACACTTTATGTGTGGTGTTGCAGTTGTCCGACTTTTTGTGTGGCTGTAAACGCATCACTGGCTAAGGGCCATATGTGCATGTGTTGGCGCAAGTGAGAAAGAGTGAGCGGCTGCTGATATAACAAAGTTACTTTTGGTCTGGTTTGTACTGCAGAAAATGACCACTTTTGCTAGATATCATTTTTTTTACTAATGTTTTGGTGATGTGTTTATGGCCGACAATAAAGAGTTTTGCTCAGTAAAGTGATCGATGGAATTCATGTCCTCAAAGCGTCTCGACAGACGACAATATTTGAACATTGATGACGAAAACTGTTTTCTCTGTCGCGTCCGTGTGTCGAAAATTGTTATGCGCTTATTTTTTTATTTGATTTTGTGCGTGGCATAGATTTGCCGTGCGCAGAGGACGCTTGAGCAGTGCGCAATTGCACAGATGCACACCTTAGAGGGAACGTTGGTTGCCACGACTATAAGTTTGTTTAGTGCAAGTCGGACCTTAAACCTACATTCTACCTAAATGAACAGCTATATAAATAAGACTGTACACAGAACACATGTAGGACATACAGCAATAAAAATATAAAATACAATAATGAGATGAAACAGTACTAAAAATGAAAACAACTCCTAAATTTAATGCCTGTGGTTGTCTTGCACACTGGAAAGAGAGGGAGAGGCAGCCTTGTCCGAGGGAAAAGTCTCAAGAATGAGACCACTATGCTGCTTAGTTGTCACTGTCCATTTCATAGGAGAAGATGAATTAATATGTATAAAGATACAATCTGTATCCTTGGTGATGGACACAGTATTTGAGCGGCTTGGATCGGGTATGCAGCCAATGTTGATTTTTTCACTTTTACACCGACTAGTTTACGCTGGCTGATTTCACTCTTTATTGTCTTTTTCTTTTACGCAGCGCCTCCAAAAGAATCCGCCTCATGCTTGGGTGACATAAAGGAGTTTAAAGTCAAAGAGTTAACTAAAAAGAACAAAAGTGACGGCTTTTGCGATTACGTATGACGTGTTACTCTGCATGCATATTCTTCTGTTACTCTTATGTAACTACTGTCGTTTTCTTTATTTAATGTCATAAAAGGAGTCTAATATACCTCATGTATATGAAATACAATACAGTGTTCCCTCAAATATTGTAGGAGTTCTGTTTCAGACCCACCTGTGATGAATGAATTCCCACAGAGTAGGATTTGTATGAATTTTAATGTTTATATATATTTTAAGGCTTTTTAATGCTTGGGATCAATACTAGAAGCTTTAGAAGGTGCAGAATGTCACAAAAAAAGCAACAGAGCATCACTACTAACGAAGAAGACTGGCCCCGTTTACACCAGACACCAAATCTGATTTTTTTTGCCCTCAAGTGACACAATCGGGTATTTTTTCATGTGTAGTAAATGCTCCTAAGTGATTAAAATCTGATCTTTTTGCATCAGATTTGGGCCACATCAAGAGGTATTCCAAATACGTTTGGAATCTGATATTTTCCAATGTGACCAGTTTGCGACTTTTACGTCATCTTTGGTCAAGCTACGTCATCCGTGTGCGCAGGAAAAGACCAAAAGAAAATCACTTTCCATTTTGCATTTCTCTTCTTCTTCCTCCAGCAGTTAATTTTGGTCCTTGTACGTCACGGCGATTTGTTTTTCGTTTAGAATAGAAAAATCATTTTACAAACGTACATTAAAATGAATTTTCCCTGTTTTTTGGTTTGATAATAAAAAAACGGAAAAATCGATCGTTATCCATGATCAATTATCCGTAATTTGATTTAATTGAAAATTGAAAATAGGAATACAAAAAAAAACAGATTGGAAAACTCTGTTCTCAATTGTCTGTTCAAAGTTTGGACATATGGGTAGATTGTATATGCGCAGTGTCTCTCGTATTCTCGTCTGTGAGTGACCAGAGATGACAACAACAGAAGAAAACGACGATGAAGAACGGCGTCGTCAAAATAAATGTGTTTCTTCTTCTTCTGTTGTTGTTACGGGGCAGTTGTCGATCCGGTTAACTTCTTTTTTGTTTTCACTTATCAAACTCTGCATGCCTGATTTATACTGGAGTCTGATAAATATCACATTTTACTTGTAATCTTAACAGTCAGCTGGAAAAAAATCTGATTTCCAAAAAAATCTGATTTGGTCCACTTTGGCCTGCAGTGTAAACATAGTCACTAATGCAATAGTCACTGAGCCAATCAGATTTCAAGATTGAACAAAGTGCTCCGTAGGGATGAAGCTATCATTGGTCATAACTTCATTCATTCATTCCTGACAGTAGCTTCAGTACACTACCAACAATAGCTCCTTTTAAAATGTGCTCCATTAATATACAAACCCAATTTCCATATGAGTTGGGAAATTGTGTTAGATGTAAATATAAACGGAATACAATGATTTGTAAATCATTTTCAACCCATATTCAACTGCATATGCTACAAAGACAACATATTTGATGTTCAAACTGATAAACATTTATTTTTTTTGCAAATAATCATTAACTTTAGAGTTTGATGCCAGCAACACATGACAAAGAAGTTGGGAAAGGTGGCAATAAATACTGATAAAGTTGAGGAATGCTCATCAAACACTTATTTGGAACATCCCACAGGCAAATTGGGAACAGGTGGGTGCCATGATTGGGTATAAAAGTAGATTCCATGAAATGCTCAGTCATTCACAAACAAGAATGGGGCGAGGGTCACCACTTTGTCAACAAATGCGTGAGCAAATTGTTGAACAGTTTAAGAAAAACCTTTCTCAACCAGCTATTGCAAGGAATTTAGGGATTTCACCATCTATGGTCCGTAATATCATCAACGGGTTCAGAGAATCTGGAGAAATCACTGCATGTAAGCAGCTAAGCCCGTGACCTTCTATCCCTCAGGCTGTACTGCATCAACAAGCGACATCAGTGTGTAAAGGATATCACCACATGGGCTCAGGAACACTTCAGAAACCCACTGTCGGTAACTACAGTTGGTCGCTACATCTGTAAGTGCAAGTTAAAACTCTCCTATGCAAGGCGAAAACCATTTATCAACAACACCCAGAAACGCCGTCGGCTTTGCTGGGCTTGAGCTCATCTAAGATGGACTAATACAAAGTGGAAAAGTGTTCTGTGGTCTGACGAGCCCACATTTCAAATTGTTTTTGGAAACTGTGGACGTCTTGTCCTCCGGACCAAAGAGGAGAAGAACCATCCGGATTGTTATAGGCGCAAAGTTGAAAAACCAGCATCTGTGATGGTATGGGGGTGTATTAGTGCCCAAGACATGGGTAACTTACACATCTGTGAAGGCACCATTAATGCTGAAAGGCACATACAGGTTTTGGAGCAACATATGTTGCCATCCAAGCAACGTTACCATGGACGCCCCTGCTTATTTCAGCAAGACAATGCCAAGCCATGTGTTACATCAACGTGGCTTCATAGTAAAAGAGTGCGGGTACTAGACTGGCCTGCCTGTAGTCCAGACCTGTCTCCCATTGAAAAGGTGTGGCGCATTATGAAGCCTAAAATACCACAACAGAGACCCCCGGACTGTTGAACAACTTAAGCTGTACATCAAGCAAGAATGGGAAAGAATTCCACCTGAGAAGCTTAAAAAATGTGTCTCCTCAGTTCCCAAACGTTTAATGAGTGTTGTTAAAAGGAAAGGCCATGTAACACAGTGGTGAACATGCCTTTTCCCAACTACTTTGGCACGTGTTGCAGCCATGAAATTCAAAGTTAATTATTATTTGCAAAAAAAAAAAAAAGTTTATGAGTTTGAACATCAAATATATTGTCTTTGTAGTGCATTAGATTAAATATGGGTTGAAAAGGATTTGCAAATCATTGTATTCCGTTTATATTTACATCTAACACAATTTCCCAACTCATATGGAAACAGGGTTTGTAAGTTATTTCAGCATACTGAACAAAGTTCAACTGTGCTGTCAAGGACTGTCAACATGTTTTATAGTTAAAACGTGATTCATCACGTGTGGGACTATATGATGTTCTCTTTAATTCAAATACATATTGTTTTGCTTTATGATAATGCAGGAGTGGACAGTTATGTGCGTTGTAAACAAGTTGTGCATTATATTAAATCAGCCAGAAGCATAACACATGATGTCCAGGATGTTCTCCAAAATAGTGCACTGGCTTATCAGGCCATATCAACAAAATACCTCCAAAAGCCAAACAAATAAATAAACACAAGTAAACACCACCCATTTCAAGCAGGTCAACACAAAATAATTCAAAGTACAAATTTACATTTAGGAAGCCTCTCATCCCTCACATGGGAAAGGAAAAGGCGAACATAATGTAATCTTATTTAAACTCACAGAAAACTATACACTCGGGGCTTGATCTAATAAAATTTTGCATGTATTAGCGCAAGTGCGAACTTGATAGCACACCCAAAACTGATTAACTAAACCCGTGCGCCGAGGACTGTTTATCCTTTAAATGAGCAAAAAAGCGAGCACAATCCATTTAGCCTGTTTGCCTTCATGTATATGAAGAATATATACTGATTATTAGAACAGCCACAATACTGGAAGGAGGAGATGCAAATGTAATCATTTAGTTTTCGCAATGCAAACTGGCAGCGATGTGCACAAATTAACATACTTTCTGTACTGTCAGAAATAAAAATACAGTTTTAGACATGTAGTCTAACCAGCGATGCCATTTTATAGCTGCTGGATGATTTAATGGGCTGATTTGGAGCCAGCAGACACCAAAACAAATCATGTGATTCGTTTTGAGTCTGCTGGCGTTATGTTTAGGGCTCGAGCAGCGGAGCATGCCCCACAGGGGCAATGCAGAGCACGGCAAAGGCCTTATTGAAATTGCTGTGTTGTTTTTTTCGATACGTTTGGACGCCTTTATGAGGCCCTCAACATGCATGAAAAGTCCCCATATTTTGCAGGTGCATCAGGTATTGCGATTTTATACTTTGATGGTCCCAAAAATGAAATTTAAAAATTGTCTATAGAGCGTTTTCTATTCGGGCTCCAGTACTATGGAATGCCCTCCCGGTAACAGTTAGAGATGCCACCTCAGTAGAAGCATTTAAGTCCCATCTTAAAACTCATTTGTATACTCTAGCCTTTAAATAGTCCCCCTTTTTTAGACCAGTTGATCTGCCGTTTCTTTTCTTTTCTCCTCTGCTCCCCTCTCCTTTGTGGAAGGGGAGACACACAGGTCCGGTGGCCATGGATGAAGTGCTGGCTGTCCAGAGTCGGGACCCGGGGTGGACCGCTCGCCTGTGCATCGGTTAGGAACATCTCTGCGCTGCTGACCCGTCTCCGCTCGGGATGGTTTCCTGCTGACCCCACTATGGACTGGACTCTTACTATTATGTTGGATCCACTATGGACTGGACTCTCACAATATTATGTCAGACCCACTCGACATCCATTGCATTCGGTCTCCCCTAGAGGGGGGGGGGGGTTACCCACATATGCGGTCCTCTTTAAAATGTCTCATAGTCATTCACATTGACGTACCACTGGGGTGAGTTTTTCCTTGCCCTTATGTGGGCTCTGTACCGAGGATGTCGTTGTGGCTTGTGCAGCCCTTTGAGACACTTGTGATTTGGGCGTGGCATGGCGGCAAACTTTGATCTGATGGCTTGCCAATGAACACAAAGCGTTACCAAGATAAGATCGCGATCATAATTGTTACAAATGATGATGTAGACGCACTCAAGTGCCGTATGGGTCAGTACATAGTCGTATACATTCATAGTGGGTGGAGCTGGCCGGTGAATACCGCTTCACAGCATCTCTAATCAAACTGCTATTACATCACTATAGATGATCGGACTATACGATTATACTGATGGCTAATGATAAATTGTGAATAAATATTATCTATGACATAGGAAGTAGGCATAGCATGGCGCCAAACTGTGATCTGATGGTTTGCCACAAAACACGAAACGCCTCCCAAATTAAAATTTTGATTATGATTGGTATAAATGATGATGATGTCAGCCTGGAGTGCCCTAGGGGTCAGTACTTTTACATACCTCTTCGTAGTGAAAACTGCACCTCACCATTCTCTTTATATGTTCGGATCTTCCTCCAAACTGACATGAGGCTCTAAGGTTGGGTTCGATCATGCCTATACGATATCGACACTATCATTGCCCCCTTGTGGTAAAAAGTTAAAACATTCATAACGTCCTTCCATATGCTCCGATCACACAGAAATGTTGATGGTGGATCATGGTATTGTTTGGGATGCAACTACATCATTGCAGTGTCACCAAAATGGCCACCTTGTGGTGAAACATTATAACATATTAACTTGCTTACACATGCTCCGATCTTCCTGAAATTTTTGATGGGGGATTGAAGTATTGGGTAGTATGCAAGTGCATTACTGCAGTGGCGTCATTATCGCCCCATTGTGGTGGACAATTATAACAGTAATAACTTCCTGACACATGCTCTAATATTCCCGAAATTTTAATGGTGAATTATGGTATTGGGTGCGATGTGACGGCATCATTGTAGTGGCGCCAATATCGTTTCCTTGTGGTAGACAATTACAGTCATAACTTCCTTACACGTGCGCCGATCTTCCTGAAACTTTTAGTGGTGGGTCAGGGCGTTAGGAAGACGTGACCGCAAACGTCATGCATGCCGACCGACTGGCTGCTCACAGCTTTGTAGTTTTTTTATAGGGGAGCTGTATTAATATATATCTAGCTTAAAAAGCATCTTCTTTTCTTAATCATTCCAGTGCACCATTGAAGTTATTCGCAAAATGTTGAAAGAGCCATATTGGACCAAAAATACAAAAACAAATCTGTCTGGAGCCGCAAAAAATTAAAAGCCATATTACATACAGATAGTGTGTCATGAGATATAAATTGAATTAAGAGGACTTAAAGGAAACTAAATGACCTCAAATATACCTACAAATGAGGCATAATGATGCAATATGTACATATAGCTAGCCTAAGTAACATGTTAGCATCGATTAGCTTGCAGTCATGCAGTGACCAAATATGTCTGATTAGCACTCCACACAAGTCAATAACATCAACGATCACCTTTGTGCATTCATGCACAACGTTACAAGTTTGGTGGACAAAATGGCATAAAACACGTCCCCGAAAGTCGGAGAAAGTTATACATGTAAACAAACTACGGTGAGTTCAAGGACCGCCAAAATTAGTAGGACAAAACGGCGCTCGCCAAATACTCGAATCAGTGAAGCATGTTTAATATAAACAGTGTGCTTTATAACAATTAGGGAGGTTTGTGTCATGTTTGTCCTCCTACAGAAACCATATTAAAACAAAAAATATATTTTTTTCCCCCTCATCTTTTTCCATTTTTCATACATTTTTGAAAAAGCTCCAGTGAGCCACCAGGGCGGCGCTAAAGAGCCGCGGGTTGCCGACCCCTGGTCTAGCAGATGATCCCTTTTTAAAAAAAAAAAAGGGTTCCGTTTTTTAAGTTCACACTGGAGGAATGCTTCGAATAGCCCAGAAAATGTGTCTCAGATCATATTTGTGTGTTGCATCTTCCACATTGTAGCAAAATGCCACAGATTGGAGCATGTGGATGGAAATGAATGTTTCCATGGTGACGGCTGGTAGTACACAAACAATCCTCCTTTAAATAGGGCGATCTGCATCACTTTTGCACTTGTTATTAATTGTGCATGGATTCTTAGTGAATCACCTGCAACACGTCCACCAATAGTATGTGCAATTTCTTTGTGTGCACACGGAAATTTGCACTTGTTATTTGGATCTTAGTAGATTAGGCTCCTGAAGTTCTGTCCTCTGGTCCAGACAAAAAAAATACTGACAATTATTTTGTTTGTTTAGCATTTACAGAGGCATTTTGTTAGACCAAAGTTTGTGCAGTAAAAAAAACAAGGACATGACTGGGCATTTTTTGTGACACTGTGTTGAAACTCAAATATTCCAAACAAAAATGAGGTCTAGCGGGTTAAATAGGATCACTATTATATTGTGTGCTATTTTTGCCAGCTCAGGTTGCCAATACAAGCTTCTAAACCATATCCATAAAGAGAGCTGTGGCGGGAGGCCGCCTGCCAGTACGTGCGTACGTGCAGACGCTCTCACATAGAGATGGGGAGAGAAGTGAGAGCGGGCTCAGAGAGAGTGCTTTCGACTAATTTTCTCTTTCCTCTGCATGCTCTTTGCTGTACTTTTAATTGCTGCTCACGGTCTGTGTAGCATTCACATGTGAGCTATGGAAATGAACCAGTTCACTGCAACAGACCGAGATTCAATCTGGTCTTTCAGGTCACGACAACTCAGTTCTTGCCAATTGAACCCTCTAGATTAGGGGTCTCAAACTCAATTTACCTGGGGGCCACTGGATGCAGAAACTGGGTGAGGCTGGTCTGCAACAAAAGATTTCTTAAAAAAATCTAACATGCACTTTTAATGAATTCACCTTCTTTGAATGGCTATCCCGCCCTAGCAACATACTTTCCGGGAGACTTCCGAATTTCAGTGCCCCTCCCGACAATCTCCCGGGGCAACCATTCCCCCGAATTTGTCCCGATTTTCACCCGGACAATAATATTAAGGGCGTTCCGTGATAGCACTGCCTTTAACGTCCACTACAACCTGTCGTTGCGTCCACTTTTCCACCATACAAACAGCGTGCCGGCCCAGTCACATGTTGTATGAGGCTTCTGCAGACACACGTAAGTGACTGCAAGACATACTTGATCAACAGCCATACATGTCACACTGAGGGTGGCCGTATAAACAACTTTATCACTATTACAAATATGCGCCACACTGTGAACCCACACCAAACAAGAATGACAAACACATTTCGAAGGAACATCCGCACCGTAAGACAACATAAACACAACATAAACACAACAGAACAAATACCCAGAACACCTTGCAGCCCTAACTCTTCCGGGCTGCAATATACACCCCCGCTACCACCAAACCCCGCCCCCCCCCCGACCCCGCCCACCTCAACCGGATGGGGGAGGGGGGGTTGATGTGTGGGGGTGCAGGGTTGGGGGGCGGGGTTTGGTGGTAGCTGGGGTGTATATTGCAGCCCGGAAGAGTTAGGGCTGCATGGGATTCTGGGTATTTGTTCTGTTGTGTTTATGTTGTGTTACGGTGCGGATGTTCTCCCCAAATGTGTTTGTCATTCTTGTTTGGTGTGGGTTAACAGTGTGGCGCATATTTGTAACAGTGTTAAACTTGTTTATATGGCCACCCTCAGTGTGACCTGTATGGCTGTTGATCAAGTATGCCTTGCAGTCACTTACGTGTGTGTGTACAGAAGCCAAATACAACATGTGACTGGGCTGCCACGCTGTTTGTACACGTTGTAGAGGGCGCTAAAGGCAGTGACATCACGGCACGCCCTTAATATTGTTGTTTAGGTGAAGACATTCGAGAGAATGGTTGCCCTGAAATTCGGGAGTCTCCCGGAAAAATCGGGAGGGTTGGCAAGTATGACGCTGTCAAGCGCCATTCATATAAAACTACTAACATTACATTTTCATATTAAGGTGCGGGCCGCAAAATAACGTCTCGCGGGCCGCAATTGGCCCGTGGGCTGCATGTCTGAGACCTCTGCTCTAGATATAATGTAACTTACCATTCATAAGACCCTTTTTGTATTTGAGTACAAAATTGCGCTTGTGTAAGTAGCACGCCAATATGGCTTGAGGTATTGTTTCTGTCACTTGTCACCAATAAAGTCAACTCTACTGTAGAGTACTGTATAATTAAAGACTGCTGCTGGACATTCGTGCCTGTGCCATGACCTCAGAAGTTTATTCGTGATGGACTGACAAACGGTTTTCCATCTTGCTCCTGTCAGACATCCTGGCACAACTTGCTAATTGTTTAGTTTAGTTTATTTCCAACATTCTTAATGTTCATGTTTACACTTCTACCATTGATCATGTCTGAAAAAAAGCGGATGGTTATTCAATTCTACGCCTTCTCTGTGTCTCAGCAGCTTTTTATAGTCTGTTCACTTCCTGTGTTTAACATGTACCAGACCACACTTTCCTTGTCGGGAGTAAAGAAGGATAAAAAACATTGACAGTAGTTTTCAAATGTAAAACACATCCTACTGGTTCCAGTTCTATGTATTTGAGATAAGTGATCGTGTCAGCTTTGGAGGTTTTAGCTTATCATCTGCTACTTTCACACACGCAGTGCCTTAAGGTTCCAATCTGGGGCCCATTTTATTTTATTTCTACATGCACCCCATGGATGTTGATTTTTTTTTTCAGATGACCCCCAAATCTTTAAACTTTGTTCAAAGCTTGCATGTGTTTTGCTTTATCTTCAGCAATTTATGTCATTTTAGCAATACTAATCCCAAAAGAAGGACTATTCTCACAAAGGTGTGTTCAAAATGAAGGTAGAAATGCTGATTATCGGTCCTGCTAGACACCGACACCTATTTAATAATACCATCTTAACATTTGACAACCAAACAATTACACAAGGCGACTCGGTAAAGAATCTGGGTATTACCTTCGACCCAACTCTCTCGTTTGAGTCACACATTAAGGGGTGGACCACTCATCTGTGCATCAGTTGGGGACGTCTCTGCGCTACTGACTTGTCTCCACTCAAGATGATCCCCTGCTGGCCCCACTATGGACTGGACTCTCACACTATTAACTAGATCCACTTGACGTCCATTGCACCGGTCGCCCGGGGGAAGGGGGGTCCCCACATCTGCGGTCCCATTCAAGGTTTCTCATTGTATCCCATTGGGTTGAGTTTTTTCTTGCCCTGATGTGGGATCTGAGCCGAGGATGTCGTTGTGGCTTGTGCAGCCCTTTGAGACACTTGTGATTTAGGGCTATATAAATAAACTTTGATTGATTGATTGG